>NW_007252238.1:855719-884908 GCF_000164805.1 Carlito syrichta | reverse complement strand
GTCTCACTCCGTCGCTCGGCTGGAGTGCATTGGCATGCTCTCCACTACCACAGCCTTGACCTTCTGGGCTCAGGCAGTCCTTCTACCTCAGCCTCCCAAGTAGCTAGATCTATAGGCACATGCCACCATGCCCAACTAATTTTTTTGGTTTATTGTAGAGATGAAGTCTCACCAGGTTGCCCAGGCTGGTCTTGAACCCCTGGGCTCAGGCAGTTCTCTCACCTCTACCTCCCAAAGTGTTGGAATTACAGGCATGACCCACAGTGCTCAGCCACATTTTCATATTCTTGAACTCAAGAGACATATATGATTTATGTATTTTAACAAACAGAACCTTTTCTCCCAAAAGCTGTTATTACATCTCTGACATGTCTTTCAATCCACAGGTCAGCAAATTTTTTCTGTAAGCGGCCACTGGAAAATATTTTAGGCTTTGTAGGCCTCAGCTACTCAGCTGTGCCGTTGTTATAGGAAAGAAGTAATAAAATAATATGTAAATGATGGATGTGACCATGATTCAGTTAGACTATTTCATATAATTTCACATGTCACAAAATATAATTCTTTTGATTTTTTTCAACCATTTAAAGTATTGAAAAACATACAAAAATGAAAAGAAAAAAAACTTACAGAAACATTAGGTCAGATTTGGCCTGCAGGCTGTTTGCCAACCCCTGTTTGATTTAGGGGCATCATAGAATCATGGGAAGAAAACAGCCCTTGGTCTATGGATTCAAGACATCTTGGTCTCAAGTATTCCTCCTGGAGGGTGTCCCTGGCCACTGGGGTCTGCCCCTTATTACTGAGTGTTCTTTTTGTTTGGAGATCAGAATAAGAATTTAACTGCCTGATCAGACTTAACCTGAGAGTAAAGTTGGTAACATACAAACATGAGTTGGTTTAGATGTTACTCTGCTCAGTGCCATGTACATTTGCAAGAAAGATCGAGGAAATATTGAAAACAAAATGAGGAAAAGTTCACACTTCTATATACAGTAACATGCCAATGCATTTCAACCTCAACCCTTTCATTAGATTTCCTTTGTGTAGCAATGTTCTAATTATCCCTTTATCTTTAAGCTCCACTTTCTTCTCCTCCATTGTGTCATTTTTCTTTGTGTGTTTCACACGTACAATAGGCCGTATTCACAGGAAGGCGTAGCTGCGATCTAGAACGAGGTTTGCAATACAAGGAAACTTAAACAGGGTGGAAATTAAATAAATTTAAACAACAAGGGAAATAAAAGCAGGAGGAAATGGAGCCCATTCTGCTTAGCACAGCATCCAAACCAGATATTTTGATGATTTAATATTCACCACTGACCAGAGAGCCATGAATGGTGTAGAATTTGATATAGAAATGGTGATGAACAAATTAAAACATAACCTCAGATAACAATTGGATGCTAATGTAGGGAGGTGGGGAGGGTATTCAGAAATGGCTGGGTTTTTCATGAGACGCAAGTAGCACCCATGCCCACTCCTGCCCATACCCCGCTCCCCAACAACCAGCCCGCCCTGGGAGGCCACACAAGACGACCCTGCCTCTGTCACTCCCATCAGGTGTGCTTCTCTGAACCCCGAGCTGGAGGTGCCCACATCCTGGCCTGGAGCCCTGGCTTGGGCCACTCTCACAGGAGGAGCTAGAGGCCTGGGTCTGACCACGGGGACACACCTGCATCCAGATGCCACTTGTCCACTGTATGCTGGCCCTTGGCAGAGGTGGACAGTCTTTTTCTTTTGAGTTGGAGACTCACTCTTGTCATCCAGGCTGGAGTGCAGTGGCACGCTCGTGGCTGCTGCAGCCTAAACCTGCAGGGCTTAGGTGATCCTTCCAGCTCAGCCTTCCAAGTAGTTGGAACTACAGACGCACACCACCGTGCCTGGCTAGTTTTTGTGATTTACTGTTGAGATGAGGTCTTACAAAGTTACCCAGGCTGGTCTCAAACCCCCAGGCTCAGGCAGTCCTCTCGCCTCAGCCTCCCAAAGTGCTGAGATTATAGGCTGAGCCACTGTGCCCGGCTGATGGGCAGTCTTTTAAAGCAGGGAACCAACAAGCAAATCCTTTTCCAGATGGCAGCTGTGCTGTGAGTTGGGCCTCAGAGCTCCAAACTGTTCTGCGAAGGCCCCAGTGCCTCTTAGCTGCCTAGCATTTAGCTGACGCACTGAGCATGCTCACTGACAAACTTGAGGCCAAGAAATGCCTTTTGGCATGTCTCGGTTGATCTAGGAGGCCTTTGGGGTTCTCCAGACTCACCCTAAGAGAACCTGCAAGGAACACTGAGCCTAGCAGGGGTACTTGGAGCATGGGTTTTCATAATGGAACTCACAAGTACGTGGTAGATTAACCTTGCTAAAGGTCTAACCTTGGCTAAAGGTCTAACCTGGTTAAAGATCTAACCTTGTTACAGGTTATATATACTTTGGATGCAGAAACAAATCAATTGCTGTTAAATTGGTAGAAGAATGTGCTTTTGTTACCATGTCACATTCTGCCAAGATGTAACCAGCCAGGGAAAAGTAGTGCCCATGGCCATGGAGCACCCACCTATCACACCCAGGTTGCATCACTGTTTCCTATACTGGGAGGATGTTGGGGGTTTTGACCTGTTTTTTATTTTTAATTCTGTCATTCTTATTGTGGAATATACATAACATACAATTTACCATTTTCAGTGTACAATTCAGTGGCATTAAGTACATTTACATTATTGTGCAACCATCACCACCACCTATCAACCCAAGCAAAAGCTTTGCGCCCATTAAACACTAGTTCCCATTTCCAGCTTCTCCTGCTCTGGCAAACACTATTCTACTCTCTGTCTCTATGAATTTGATGACTCCAGATACCTCGTGTGAGTGGACTCATACGTCTGTCCTTCTATGTCTGGCTTATTTCACTTAATGTTTTTGAGGGACATCCATGGTGTAGCACGTGTCAGAATTCCAGTTGCTTTTGTGTTTGAGTAATATATCTTTATGTGTTTATACCACATTTTGTTTATACATTCATCTGTCATGGCCACTTAAGTCGTTTCTACCTTCTGGCTATTGTGAATAACACTGCTATGAACAGTGATGTATACATGTTTGTTCAAATCCCTGCTTTCAGTTCTTTTGAGTATATATCCAGAAGTGGAACATTGTATCTTATAGTAATTCTGTTTAATTTTTTGAGAAACAGTCATACTGTCAAAGAACTGTACCATTTTATATTTTCACCAACAGTGTACAAGGGTTCCAGTTTCTCTGCATTCTACCAACACTTATTTTCCTTTTTTTTTTTTTTTTTTTTTTTATAATAGCCATCCTGATGGGTATGAAGGGCTACCTCATTGTAGTTTTGGTTTCAATTTGCATTTCTCCAATGACTAGACACTTTTTTTCATGTGTTTATTGGGCATGTGTATGTCTTCTTTAGAGAAATGGCTATTCAAGACCTTTCACCATTTTTACTCAGTTTGTGTGTTTGTTGTTGAGTCGTGGGAGCTCTTTATATATTCTGGATATTAACCCCTTACCAGATACATGGTTTGAAGATATTTTCTCCCATTCCGTGGGTTGTCTTTTCACTCTTGATAGTATCCTTTGATGCCCATAAGTTTCTGATTTTAATACAGTCATCTTTTTCTATTCCTTTGTTACCTGTGCTTCTGGTGTCATATCTAAGAATAAACCTGTTTTGTTTTGAATGAATCCCAGACGCCTTATATAATCACTGCAGGTCATTTTCCAGTGTTCACAAGGCTATTTCTGGAACACCTGGACTAAATAGTCGCTCGGCATTTGTGTCCAGCGGAACGATTAGTGCTGGTGTATTTACAGTTGAATCTATGTGTCTTTTACCCCAACTCCATCAGTATGGCTGACTAAATTTCCGATCCTTGAAAATAAAACTTCCAACCTCACCCACAGTACTCATTTCAGGCAAAAGCGCCTTCCTAATTAGGTGAACATTCTGGAGTCAGCAGATAACGTGCAAGAAATGAGCACACTCTTGAAATCACGTGGGACCTGCTTTAGAGAGGCTGTTATCATTCAGGCTCCGTTGCCACTTCTGTGACTGGGGAACCTCAGAGCAGCAGCAGCCAACCCAAATGTGTGGCAGGAAGGAGACCCTCCGGGCAAGGCATCCCAAGGCACTGTCGCCGCGGTGGGAGCAGAGCGTGGGGACAGCACCTCGGGATGCTGGCCTGCCACAGGTGATGACTCGAAGGGACTAGGGAAAAGGCACAAAGAGAGAGAGCCTAATGGCCTCACCGTCCATGTGAGCCAAGTGCCATCGGTCACCCTGTGACCTTGCTGGGCTCCTGTTCCACCCTGGCAGCTGTGGCCCATCAGGCTGGAGGAATTGTGCTGGGTGTCTGCTAGACTTCTATGATCCCAACAGATGCATGTTGTGCAGAACGGAAAGTCGGTGCACAAGTCACTCTGATTCCTAATGATGCGAGCTCTTATTGCTGATTATAATGAAGGTGCTTGCCTCTCCACCCAGCCTGGCATTTCAAATGGCGCAAGCTTCGGCCACTTCTGTGGGTTCCTGGGTCTTCCCTGCTGCTAAAGGCCAGACATTGGTGGGTCATGCCCTGAAGGCCCCCTGACCCACTGGCCGTAGCAGGCCGGGGCTGGGTGTGGGCGGTGAGAGGGTTCTGTTCTTCTTGCCCAGTGACTGGGGACACCTGGCTACAATTCACAGGAATGATCCCTGACCTCACCAACCGCAGTCATGGCTCAGGGTTGAAGCCTGCAGAGGTTTCCAGTCTTGTCCCAGGGCAGGGCGGGCCAGGCAGGCCTGTATGGTAGCCAGCACCTCTGGCGGCACTGAGACCTACTGCAACCCAGTTCTGTGAGCATCCTAGCCACGCAGCAGCAAAGGCTGAGCCCTTCCCTGGAAGCGGTTGGTGGTGATACATCCCCCTCGGGGGACATCATGCTTGCAGAATCAAACGCCCAGCCCCTGGCCACTAGGCCAACCCCATGTGCTGGCTCTGAAGCTAGGCCTACATTCCTAGGAAGGCCCCATCCTCTGCCACTGACCGAGGTGCCAACAGAAGCCCTGAGTGTCAGCTCATGCCTGGGAATGAGCTGCTTTCTCCATCTGTGGAACATGGAACAAAGGTGGGTGGGAAATGCCAGCCCCAGGTTAATATGCATGGTTAGTGCATAGTGTCTGGGACACCTGTCCCCAGCCAACCTGAGAGGAAAAACAGCCGAGCCCCCAACCCTGGCCTCTCCATTCTGGTCTGTTTCCTCAGCATCTCCTAGGTGATATTCAGTGCCGTGGACACACTGATGCGGGTGTCACAGATCGGCACAGAGGCATCGAGAAGGCTTGGGGTCTGTCCCCAGCAGCAGTTTCACCTGTGCAGGCATCGACTTACCTCACTCCTTCTCTTCTCACACCTATGAACGTGTCAGTGCTGCTGTCACCTGTGTATAGACATGTACCCTTCCGTGGCTCTGGCATGTGACTTGTTTGGGATGTCAGTCAGTGAGCTAGCAGCCTTCTCCACTGTTCAGGAACTCCCTAGGGGACCCTGTTGGTCACCTGATGGCCACTCGCCCTGTCTCCTGCCTCCTCTGGGTCACGTCTAAGCCCACCTTTTCCGAGAGCCCCTCTGAACAGCACCTCCCTCTATTCTCTCTTGCCCTGCAGTGCTTGGTCTATGCAGGGGGAAGTAAGAAACCACTTTGCCTGGGTCACCCAGTCAGTCCTCTGAAACAACTCGGAGGCTCAGATACTGTTGTCATCCCCATTTTATGGATGGGGAAACTGAGACATGGAATTCACAAGGCAAGCACGTGTGAATGAACATGACAATGTCCCCAAAGGATGGTGTTTTGTGCTGTTTCCCAGCTTCCTTGGCCCCAACATCCTGTGGGTGCAGAATGTACATTAAATCTCATGGTCCTCAGAACCTCCTCAGGGACATATCATTCTGCAGACCAAGGGCCATGACACAGGTGCAGGCAGAAGCACCAGATACTGTTTTCTCCGCTGAGACCTCCTTGATTCCTGGCTTATATTGAAGGCCTTTACACGCAGTTATTAACCATCTGACTCAACGGAAGCTTGCTAATTCAGTTTTGTAAAAAATCACCAAGGAAAGTTAACAGATGTAATTTCACCAGAATCACTTTATTGGGACGATACAGTTACTTTCTGGCAGGCGTGTTAAACATTGTCTCTATACTACAGTGGGAAATGACCAAAAGTCATTTTTCCCACAATGGGGTATGGACTTACCTAAAGAAAAAAAATTGTGCATTTTTCCTGATTTGAAGTTCTGTTCCTAGTCAATGGAATGGCAACCAGTAATGCCGACTTCATTATGACTGTTTTATAGAATCGGGGGTAGTTCAGGCTAGGGTGGGGGAAGGGAAGGTCCTTGGGTCACAGAGCAGGGAAAATGGGCCAGAGAAACATCCAGAACTTATCCTTGAGGCTTTCTGCTCTCTCAGAATCAGCCTGAAAGAGACCATGGCCAAGGAAGCCTGAAGGTGGGAAAGAGGGCTGGGGCTGAGGGTGGGAGTGCTGGCCACTCCCTTGGTCACAGCTCCATTGGCGAGGCCCAGCTGCGGGGGACACCATACCTGCCTGCAAGGCACTCTGTCCTGCTCCTCACCCTCCTGGACGTCTGCCATGCACAGACCCTGAGCCAGCCCCTGCCCATCCAGCCAGTGCACCTTCCAGTGGGAAGGCCCATCACCAGTATACAAAGACACACACGTCTTCACACATCTAGACATCAGAATTTGATGAGAGCAGTTCAGCCAACCAGGCACAGTTAACTATCACTGTCCCTGTTGCCTCTGAGATAGTCAGTGCTTAACAATTAGCCCTTGGCTGGGCACAGTGGCTCACACCTGTAATCCCAACACTTTGGGAGGCTGAGGTGGGAGGATTGCTTGAGGCCAGTAGTTTGAGACCACTTGGGCAACATAGCAAGACCTATCTCTACGAAAATATCAAACAATTATCTGGGTGTGGTGACGCATACCTGTAGTCTCAGTTACTCAGGTTGAGGCGGGAAGATCACTTGAGCCCAGGAGGTTGAGGCTGCGGTGAGCCATGTTCATGCCACTGCACTCCAGCCTAGGTGACAGCGTGAGACCCGACTCAAAAAACAAACATTTCAGGTTCCACAAGGTGTTAACATGGCTGCTGGAACCTTCAGTCATGAGTTATCGCAGATTTGTGTTTCCCAGAATCTTTCTGGTATCTCCAGTACAACCCCCAGAATTCACAGAAATTGGAGCACTTTGGCATTTTGCTCTCAATCTTTAACCAATCATTGATGTCTGAAAGATGGATTACTCTAACTGGCCAGATCAACTAAAGAGTCAAATATTAATGCTCACTGCCTTTACTGCTACTAGTCTAGCAAGTATCAATTTCTCCAAAATATTTTGAATTGCAACAGGCCCTTGGGTAGCATTTTCCAAAAATAAAGCATTTTTTTCTGCTTTAAAACAAAAAACAAACAAACAAACAACAACAGAAAAAAGCAAATTCGCTCTTGCCTGAATTTGTTTTCCACCGGAGGCATATTACGTGACAGGTGACATGAGCACCCTTCTCCCCTCCCCTAAGACAGATGACAAAGCAAGCTAGTTAGACGTGGCCTTCTGGTCACTCTTCTGAACGTTGCTTCTGGAGTTCACAGCAGCATCAGGATGCGGAGGGGTCCAGGGACAGAAGGGAGGCCCCGTGTCACACCCCTCTCTGTGCCTGTGTGTTGCAGCTGGTGAGTGACCTGCTGGAGTTCTGCTTCTATACCTTCCGAGAGTCCCAGGCCCTGAAGGTGGAGTTCCCCGCCATGCTGGTGGAGATCATCAGCGACCAGCTGCCCAAGGTGGAGTCGGGGAATGCCAAGCCACTGTACTTCCACAGGAAGTGACGGGCGCCGCGTCGCCAGGAGAACTTTGCCTTAAGTTTCCCCGGGTGATTCCACACCCACGAAGGACCCGAGAAATCGTCTTTTTAACCTGTGCTGGTCGATTCACATGTGTTCAGCAGTTTCTCAAGTTTAAAGTCATGTCGGGGGGTTGGAGCTGGGTGAGCCGTTTTCCAAGGATCTGGCAGGGCCCCAGCGGTCCACAGGATGCTCCCCTCTCCAGGTCCAGCGCTTAGAAACCTGTTCCTGTTCCTCTGGATGAAAAGCCATATCTAGTCAATAACTCTCTGATTTTGATATTTTAACAGATGGAAGTTTTAACTATGCCATGTAGTTTCTGGTATCGTTTGCTTGTTTTAAAAGGGTTCAAGGACTAACGAACTTTTTAAAAGCTTACCCTTGGTTTGCACATAAAACGTATAGTCAATATGGGGCATTAATATTCTTTTGTTATTTAAAAAAACACAAAAAAAGAAAAAATATATACAGATTCCTGTTGTGTAATAACAGAACACGTGGCGGGGGAAAGCAGCCCCCTGGGGTTCTCGCCGGCCCCATCCCCAGATCCTCTGCATCACTGGTATACACACTCATTAGCGTCCATTTATTATTTAATTAGAATGGATAAGATGTTAAAACAAATGCCTTGGTTTCGATTTCTAGTATCTATTGTGTTGGCTTTACAAATAATTTTTTGCAGTCTTTTGCTGTGCTGTACATTACTGTATGTATAAATTGTGAAGGACCTGAAATAAGGTATAAGGATCTTTTGTAAATGAGACACATACAAAACAAATCTTTAATGGTTAATAGGATGAATGGGAAAGTATTTTTGAAAGAATTCTATTTTGCTGGAGACTATTTAAGTACTATCTTTGTCTAAACAAACAAGGTAAAACTTTTTTTTTTGTAAAGTGAAATGTTCTGCATGCACAATGAACCGTTTACAGTGTATTTAAGAAAGGGAGAGCTGTGCCTTTTTTAGCTTCATATCTAATTTACCATTTTACAGTCTCTGTTGTAAATAACCACACTGAAACCTCTTTGGTTGTCTCTAAGCCTTTCTACGTTTTTCTGTACTTTTTTGTTTTGTTCTTGGTCTCCCACTCGGGGTGTTTGTGCGACTTGAGCACGTTTGCTGGCTTCTGCTTCATCCTAGTCCATTGGGGAACACCACACTGCAGTGTCTGCAGCTCCTTGAAGGTGTCACTTGGTGACATGCGTGGAAGAGAAGGCCCAGGGAGTGCTGCAGCTTTAGGAAAGCTGCCTCTTCTCCCTCTTCCTGCAGAAGCAGAACCGGCACTAGGACAGTGACACTGGGAAATCGATGGCTCAGAGAGCATGCTTTCCTCCCATCTTAGAAAATCAGATTTTCTCCTGGTGGGGGGAAGAAAAAAAAAAAATCCGTGCACTTTCTCTGTCAAAGATCAGCTATTTCCCTTCTGATCTTGGAAAGGGGTCCTGAGCTCTTGGATCCAGTCATGGGAACACGCAGAGCATGACAGAAAGCACTGGGACGGCCCATCTCAGCAAGGTTCAGTCTGAACAGTGTGGAGACTGGGAGATCATTAGAGGGTTTTTAGATTTTTAAAAGGTAGGTTTTAAAAATAAATTTTATATGTAAACAGTTTTGGAGAAAAAACAAAACAAAACTACAGATCATATAAGCAAGACAGTGGCACTCAAATTTTTAATTCATTAATCTGTCCGGCACTGATGCAATGGATGGCTTTTCTATGGCCCCAAATCACAGACATCAATATCTTTGGGGAAACTAACAATATGATTGCACTAAATAAACTTCTTGGGGATAGAGGCCAAATTAATCTTTGCAAAGTGATGATAATCATCAGGTACTCAGTGAAATCGCAGGATTTTCCAAAACCTAAAAGCTACAGCTGGAGAGGCCCGAGGCCAGGAGAAGGCAGCAGTCAGATCAACACTTTCTCCAGGGTTCACCATGCGGGCAACATTACTTTGTCTTTCAGAAGACACCTGCCTTATGCAAGGGGAAACCTGGGGGCGCTGCACTCAGAGGGAGGAGTTTTTCTGACATAATTTGCAATTTCAGGAATTTAATTTATAGGCAGATCTTTAAATACAGTCAACTCACATGCACAGCAATATGAAAGCCACACTTCGAAGGTGAGAAACCCACGGCATGCAGACTAGGAGTTTCTGGGAAAGAAATGGCTTCCAAAAGCAGCTTTGAGTTCAGACATAGCTTTTTCCAAAATGGGAATTCTGACTTGACCAGGCTTGGGATGGAGACGCTCTGTATCAGCTTTTTGTATTAACAAAGTTACTGGCTCATCGTGTGTCTCCAGGTAACTTTGCTTGATTAAACAGCAAAGCCATATTCTAAATTCACTGTTGAATGCCTGTCCCAGTCCAAATAGTCTGTCTGCTCTTATTTTTGTACCATATTGCTCTCAAAAATCTTGGTTTGGTACAATTCATAATTCACCAAAACTTCATATAATTAAAAAAACACTAAAATTAGTTTAAAATGAAGCAATTTATATCTTTATGCAAAAACATATGTCTGTCTTTGCAAAGGACTGTAAGCAGATTACAATAAATCCTTTACTTTAATCACCTATTGTTTTGGAAATAGTTCATTTGAATGTCTGCAGGTACACCTGAATTTTATGCCCTTCCAAATCTTGATCATAAGAGCTTCTACCTACATCCAAGATGGAGTAACAGTAGTTTTTTTTTCCCCCATGTTAGAGCCCTATGGTAGCCATACGTTAATCCGACTCTTTTTGAACTGATTAGAAACCTTGTTTCAAATATTGTTTGAGATTTGGTTCACTAAAATATCCCATTTAATACCTATAACTTCTACCACATAGCTGCTAAATCCTATATCCACATTGCCTCATTCACCTTCACAACCATACGAAAACAAATTCATTCTGCAGACCTTGAGACTCACGCGAGTGTTCTCCTCACCCCACCCAGTACCTGACTCCAGAGTTCTCCGTGTGGTCCCGCCCTCTCACCCCCAGCACCCTTGGCTTGTCCAGAGGCTTAGATCCCCGACGGCCATGATGATACTCACGTTCCTCACACACTACATCCCCCGGGTTCCACTCGTGAACATGGACCACAGAAGAGTGGTTAGCAGTTAGTTACCTGCTCGGTTTTACATAGAAAACATTTATTTCCCAACAAGACAAATTCAAGCACAGTACATTTTTAATGTGTCACTGAACTGGTGATTGTTCAAATTGTTCGCCTTCAGCAAGAGAAGACTATTTGATCGTCTAACAAATTCAACTTTGTATAACAAAATGAATATCTTTCTGGACACAGCAGCACCGTGAACACAGCACAGGAAAAGAGCTGTGCGCATTTTTTAAAAAACGTCTACTATATGAGGGCAATTTTTTGCTTAAAAATTTAAGAAATTTGACCTATTTAGGGAGCAGGGCTTTCCAAAGAGTGTCTCTAACTTGAAACAAAAGCCTTCTTGGGCTGGGAGCCCACTGAGGCTGGTGGGAGGCCCCGACCAATGTCCACCCTTGGCTAAAGTGGGTGCCCTTCCTGAACTTAACAGGCTCATTCCTGGGTCAAGTGTGACTTTATTTCTAAGAATTTATAAATGTGATCTCAGGTCTAAGGAATTCAACGACACATTCAGGACTCATCAGCTAAGGACGAAGTCTCTGCCACTGAGACAGCCACTTTATGCCAGAGCAGTAAAAAAAAAAAAAAAATGACGCTTAGTGATGCCTATAGGTTTGTTAAAAGTCAGCTCTAACTACTTCTTGGTAAACTCTACAAGTGTACACAGATCAGAATGACTTGATTACAAGTATCTCTGGCACTTAAATTTCAACTGCTAATACAGCAATTTTCTTGGAAGTAAAACAGTGGCGTGCCAAACAATATTGGATAGGAGAAAGACGTGCCTCAGCATGTTCAGACAGAACTCAACGTTCACGAAGACTGTGTCCAAAACAAAGTGAACAGTAGGGTAGAGTAGCAGGCAGTACATAACACCCCAAAATGAGTTGTTTTGCTCTATCACCATTTATTTCTCGAGTCTATGAGCAGGCTGAGGGGGCAGGGTCTGCTGACGTGGGTGAGGCCGAGCTGGGCTTGTTCGTGCACCTGCGATCAGCCTGCAGCTGTCTGGTCTACGGTGACTTTGTTCCCTGTGGCCTCTCATCCTCCAGCAGGCTAGCCTGGGCTAAGACAGGGCTTTAAGAAAGGCAGTAGAAAGGTAGATAACAGTTTTCACGCCTCTGATTGTATCAAACTGGTACCTACCCCAGTGGCCAAGGGATCAGGAGAACGAGCAGGATTGCCCACATGGGGTAGCAATAAATTTCCACCCAGGTCAGTTGAGGAGGAAGAGTGTTGACAAGCATCCGAGAAGACATTTGCAGGGCTAGGGCCAGGAAAGCTATTTGAGGACACTCTCTTGGAATAACATCCTCTGAGAGGAAAGTTATGTGACTCAAGAAGATGCAAAAGTCAAGGGGAACACCTGGCCAAGGAAGGAGTAACCAGGACTGGCTTTGAGAGATTTGAAGGGAGAGCCAGCAAGAAGGTGAGAAGGCACCTGGTCCAGTGGGCAATGGGAAACAAAGGCCAAGGTTAGAGGTGGGAGAATGCCCTTGGGAAGGAGGGGAGAGGCCGGATCGCGTCAGGCAAAGGACACAAACAGGGAAGGGCCTCAGGAGAGGAGATGCTGGCAGGAAGCAGGGCCACTGAGAAAGGAGAAGAGGACAGACACTCAGAGCCCTGCCACCTCGCCACCTCCCATCTTTCGTTCCCGAACCCAGTTTCCTGCCACACACCCTTCTAGCTCCTTGCATTCGTTCTCCGTAACTGTCACCACATCCCCAGAGGCTGGGTCTGTTCTCCATTTCACAGGAAACTGAAGCGTGAAGAGGTCAAGTAACTCACCCCAGGTCACCAAGGGATAAAACAGTGAAAACAGGATTTCAAGGCCGGGCTCGGTGGCTCAGTCTGTAATCCCGCGCCTTTGGGAGGCCGAGGTGACTGGATTGCCTGAGCCCGCGGGTTCGAGACCCACCTGGGCAACTTGGCGAGACCTCATCTCTACAATAAATCAAAAATTAGCTGGGTGTGGTCGCGCGCCCCTGTAGTTCCAGCTACTTGGAAGGCTGAGGCGGAAGGATCGCCGGAGCCCAGCAGGTCGAGGCTGCGGTGGCCGGGAGCGGCCACTGCACTCCAGTCTGGGCGACAGAGTGAGACTCCAACTCAAAAAAAAAAGAAAAGAAAATAGGATTTCAAGAAAGGTTCTTTGTATGCACTTTTGGCCATTATATTAGTTTTCAAAGCTACTGTAACAAAGTACCACACATGGTGGGGGCTTAAACAATCAAAATGTATTTTCTCACAGTCCTGGAGGCTGCAAGTCCGAGATGGGGGTTGCTTCCCTTTGAGAGCTGTGAGGGAAGGATCTGACCCAGGACTCTCCCCTTGGCTTGTGGATGGCTGTCTTCTCCCTGTTTCTCTTCACACCGCCTTTCCTGTGTTCGTGTCTGGCTTGGTGTCCAAATCTCCCCTTGTCGGAACGACGTCGGTCATACCGGATTAAGGCCCAGCACTACTGGGCTCATTTAACTAGTTACATCCGCAAAGATTCTATTTCCAAAGGAGGCCCCATTCCTAGCTACTGGGGTTAGGGCTTCAACACCCGCACTGGGGGAGTAGGGAACGATGCAACCCATAACAGCCATCGTCCTCTGCTGGCCCGGGAAACAAGATGGCTCTGCAGAGACTGCGACTCGCTTCCTGAACATGAGCGAGCACTTCATTTTCTCACCAAGAAAAGTGAGCTCATGTCTCCAGTTCACACAGCCCCAGGAAGGAAAGAGTGAGTTAAACATCCATCACGGGCACAGATGCCCAATGCCTTCCCCCCACACCCCAAGTGTAGGTGCATCTGCTACCAGGAAGGGGTGGCAGCTGCACCTCCACATTGGGCTCTGTCCTCACCTGGCATCTCTATAGGTGCAAGGGCCACTGGGGAGGCCCAGTGGGCAGCCCCACTGCAGACAGGCAGAGTCTGAGCACTCTTTGTTGCCCCAAGCCATTGCCACCACAGGCCACAGGCCTGGTCTAAGCAACTGTGGCTGCCAAAACTGCTTGGGAGGGTAGATGCTGGGGAGGGGGGATGTCAGCCACACCCCACTCCCCAGAAATAAAACAGCCACACACATCCAGTTTCCCTCCTGGGGAAACGAAGATGATCCACCAAGGTAAGAACACCTCATGATCCCATTCCTAAGAATATTTTGGGCCACACCCCCGGAGGCCTTGGCAACCAGGCCACACTGGTGCTCGTGGGTCATGAGGGAGCACCCCTGAACCCCTCTGGTACAACCCCTCTCTTCCCTTTCCCCGGATAACCACAGGAGGGGTCTCCAGTGCTTGAGGCCACAGGGAGCTTTGTAGCACGTCACTACTGTCACCCTGTCCTGTCCTGCGGAACACAAAGATAGCAAAGATGCAAGTCTCAATGGTATCAGTAAGAATAAAGGGGCCAGGCGCGGTGGTTCATGCCTATAATCCCAGCACTTTGGGAGGCAGAGGCCAGAGGACTGCCCGAGCTTAGGGGTTTGAGACCAGCCTGCAGAAAGAGCTACTTGGCAAGACTTCATCTCCATAATAAATCAAAAAATTAGCCGGGCATGGTGGCATGTGCCTGTGGTTCCAGCTACTTGAAGGCTGAGGTGGAAGGATCCCTGAGCTCAGCAGGACTACGCTGCGGTGGCTGGAACAGTGCAACTGCACTCCAGTCTGGGTGACAGAGTAAGACTCCAACTCAAGGAAAGAAAAAGAATCAATAAAAATAACAATAGCATTTCCCATGAACTGAGCACATACCACAAACATCTATTAGGTCATTTCAACCCCAAACCTCTGGGGTTCACGTTCAGGAGGTGGGAAAAGACTCAGACAGGTGACTTATCTTGCCCAGGGTCACACAGGTTGCCAGACTTAGTGGTGATGTCCTTCACCAAGTGGTGGGGAAAGCACACTGTGACAAGTTGGACGGATTGCATTGCGAACAACAGAAATCTTCCTCAAGCAAACAAATCAAGTCCTGGTGCAGGGAGTCTTATTTGTAATGGCCCCTGGAGACACATCAATAGGAATACGGCCAAGAACTTACTCCCAGCCCACTATAATTGCCCAGAGTTTGCCTTTTCCTATAGAAGGTTTTCACAGAAGTGGGACACAGCGGCCAACTCTTCCCACATCCAAATTTCCCTTCTACATCCCCTAAGTGGCAAGCAGGGGCTGGAAATGAAAGCTTAGAAAACAAGACCCTGACAGCCATGTCACCCCAGCCCCAGGGTCAAGCAGGCCCCTGCCCAGACCTCGGGCGACCCCAGGCACCTCCAGTCTCAACCCGCTCCACTGGGCCCCTGGCTCAGTGTTTTCAATCACACTGCACTGAGACTGTCCTTCTGCTTACTAACACCATGGACACTTTTCAGTAGGCACAGTCCCCTGTACACTATGACTCCTGAGTCGACATCCTCACATGGTCCACATGAGGTGACTTCAAAGCTGTTACCCCGCAAGCTCTTGAATCAAGCTCTTGAATCAGTTCATCTGGGGAAGCAGTAACAGACACATCCTTCTTTTGATACATTCTTGAGAAGTCTGACAGGTCCAGGAACCTCCCAGGAGCAGATATGCCAGGCCCCTGAGTCGTCTCTGGCGTGGGGCTGGCTTCAGCGTCCTGGGGGCGCTAAGACTAAGCTCCACATTCCACAGTCCTCTGAGGGAGGGGAAGGAGGACCGTCAGAGCAGGGTCTGCCCACGCTGAGGGCGGCCATCAGCCTCGGGTGCACACGCAGGTGCAGGGCCAAGGGCTGAGACTCCTCCGGGGACCATCCGAATGCCCGAGCGCCAGCCTCAGACTCTCCCCGCAGATCAGTCCAGATGGAGAGATTCACTGCAATCTGGAAGACGGGCAGCCGGGTGGTGTGGGAAGGGGTGTCCAACAAAGCCAGTTAAAGAGGGGGCCTCAACAACATGAACGCAACTCATGCAGACTACAGGGGGCAGGGCCCCGCCCTGCTCAGGGTCCTGCAGGCCACTGGGGGAAAGGCCTGCGCAGCTGGCTGGAGGGTCCCCTCCAGGATTCCGCTTGCTGTGAACACTCCTGGTTCCCTGAACAAATTCCACCTGGGAGTGTGTCCCATTCTCAGAGGGAAAGCAGGTTCCCATCGCAGGCTGCCAAGTCACAGATCATGATGGGGGGACAAGCGCCAGGATCTCTTTCCCACCTCAGGACAGACCAATCAAATAGTAAATGACATTTTATTTCATGTACAAGACTTTGAGGCATAAAGGTGGTGTTTAGAAAACATCACACAGGTGAGGAGCACCAAGGACACAGCCGCTGTGTGCTCTGGCTGGGGGCAGTGAGCATGCGGTCCCCGGAGTGGCTGTCTGGCTTGAAAAGAGCATCTCTCTGTCTCCCTCTGGCTCGAGACTGTTTCCCCTGGTACCAGGAGCCACGCCAGGTGTCACCAGAGCCAAGCGCGCACCCTGCAAACATAACACTGCATGGAATATGGTTCCCTTTAACATCTCAGCAGCAGGCGCTCGGTGAGGAGAGGGGACGTGGGGGAGGGGGCGTCTGGTGGTGTGACCACCGGAGGGGTTGGTAGGCAGCAGAAGGATGTCCTCCCTCCCACTCTATAGGCTGGAGAGTTAAGCATCGCAAGTCCCCACGCTTGACAAATGCAAAGTTCAATCTGCGAATCCTGACTTTCTCCTCCTGACCCACAAATCTGCACAGTTCGTGGGGTGTGTCCGCCCCACCCTTCCCCACCCCCAGGGTTGATTGTGATTCGTAATTCCCAGGTGTAGAGGTGGGTTGTGGGTGCAGCTCTGAGCCCAGGAGGCGCAAGGAGGTCCAGGCAGGTCCTCGGGTGCCAGGTCAACGGGGGGGTTCTCAGGAGCTGGGAGCTATAGCAGCTTCACATAATTCTGTGGAATCAGCCCCCTCTTGCCATTCAGAGTCCCTTCCAGCCAGCCGGGTTCCCTCGAGGTTTGCACTGAAAAGGAAGAGAAATCACTTTTCACCAAAATGCCTCCAAGTTCATGCCTCCTAGTATCCGCTGTGCTGCTGTGTCTCATCCAGGGGGTGGCCAGTGAGTGGAGCCTGGGGCCCACTCCTGGGATGTCCCGTCACAAAGGCTGCGCCAGGGCCACTGACAGGCTCTGTCTCTGTGTACTGGCCACCACAGTCCTCACCTGTCTTCCTACAGCTCCCTCCTAACTAGTCTCCCAGTTTCCAGTCTGGCCTCTTCCGTTGCGCATAGAATTGCTCAGTGAACTTTCTAGAATACAGAGCTGATCACATTATTCTCCTGCCTCCATTCCCCCAGAAGATAAGTGAACATGCAGGCTGGGGTGGCATGCCAGCTTCAAGTCAAAACCAAGCGTCTTATTGTTCTGGGGCACAGGCACCTGGGCACCTGGCCCCACCCACCTCTCCGGAAGCCTGCCCCTCCACTCATGCACCATCCACATCAGTCACAGAGAACCGCCCAGAGAAAGCCCAGCTGGGATCCCCAGCCTTCCCATGTGCAGTGCTTCCACCTGGATTGACTTTTCCTCCCTTCTTCACCAGGTTAAGAAACCAACTGGCTGCTTCCTTCTCTGGACAGTCTTCCTCAATCCCTGCAGCACTCTCATGCCTCACGGGTATTGTCTGGGAACTGGTCTGACCCCCATATTGGACAGGGAGCTCCTGAAGACAGACCTAGGCCTTACACACCTGGGCACAGTACCTGGCACACTGTAGGTCTCCATAAATGCCCACGATGGAGCCTTAAGAGAATGGCCACCCACTGAACAGCAAAGGACGCGGGTGCAAGCACACATCATGAGGGTTTGAAATCCAATACAAGGCCGGACTCGGTGGCTCAGCCTGTAATCCCAGCACTTTGGGAGGCCGAGGCAAGTGGAGTGCCTGAGCCCAGGGGTTTGAGACCCACCTGGGCAACTTGGCGAGACCTCATCTCTACAATAAAATCAAAAAAATTTAGCTGGGTGTGGTAGCGCATGCCTGTAGTTCCAGCTACGTGGAAGGCTGAGGCGGAAGGATCGCCAGAGCCCAGCAGGGCAAGGCTGCGGTGGCTGAGAGCATGCCACTGCACTCCAGTCTGGGCGACAGAGTAAGATTCCAACAACAACAACAAAAAAATCCAATATAGAAGCATTCTGGAACCCCCCGCTGTGAACAGGCCCCAGCTCTGACCCCAGCCACGGTGGGGAGCAGGAGTGTCATTCGCGCATGTAAAGGGCTTCGGAGGGGTGCTGTGGGCTACCTGGCCGAGGGACTCAGCTTCGGATCCTAATCCATGAGAACAAGTTCATGTCCGAAACCAAGCACACGCACACACGCACATAACATACACGAGTTCCATGAAGCAATACTTACCCTCACTACGTGCAATGCCTTCTTTCTATATTTTGTTTTGTTTTGGAGTTGAAGTCTCACTCTGTTGCCCAGGCTATAGAGCACAACCATGGCTCATCATAGCCTTCAATGCCTGAGCTCAGGCGATCCTTCCACCTCAGCCTCCCGAGTAGCAGGGACTACAGGCATGCACCACCATGCCTGGTTAATTTTTTTTTTAATTATTTTTTGTAGAGACACAGTCTCACTATGCAGCCCAGGCTAGTCTTGAACTCCTGGGTTCAAGCAATCCTCCCACCTTGGCCTCCCAAAGTGCTGGGATTACAGACGTGAGCCACTGTGCCCGACCAGCCTTGTTTTCTATTATTTATTAATAGAAGAATAATAAAGGGGGCATGTGTAGCTAAGTAGTTATTATTTTTTGAATGCTGACTGCAATCCAGCACATTGAGTTCATGGTCCACGGATGTGTAGCACCCTCCCCAACCCTCACAGTTTGGATGACTCTGACAATCAAATTCTTTTTTATTTTTTGGAGACAGGAGTTCGCTGTGTCACCCAGGCTGGAGTGCCGTGGTGCGCTTGTAGCTCACTGCAGCCTTGACTTCTTGGCTCAAGTGCTGACAACCCAGTTCTCACTTTCCTCTTCACCAGATCGCCATTTGCTCATCCCGTCCTGGGTTGAAATAAGTATACATCCTGGCTGACTGCATTGCCTTGGCCTTCTGTTGTCTTGATGCCTAGAGTGCCCACTCGACCCTTGGATACCAGCTTCAGCGTCCCCTCCCTCCGTGACTCCTCCCAACGCTCCAGACCATGCTGGGGCCCCCAGCTGTATACCCCACACATTCCATGATTCAGAGGGATTGAGACTCTTTCTTCCGTTCTAGGCTCTAACATGGATGACACGAGACCTGGTGTCCCCCAGTGCCTGGCACAATGTTGGATGCACAATTACATAATGAATGAGGAAACGAATCCAAGGGTGCTTTCAAAGTGACCAGGTAGCAAGTCACACACTCAATGACCTCTGCCCTGACATCGCTACTCTCATCAGGATTTTCAAAGGCTTCTCACTTCCTCCAGATGCCCAGGCTGGCAATGCCACCAGTGTGCAGCCAATGCCATCAGTATGTGGCCAATGCTACCAGCATGCAGCCAATGCCACCAGTGTGCTGCTGCCATCAGGGAAAGAGCTTGGATTTTATGCAAAAGGTGCCCCTGGGGTTGTAGTCAAGTGAGCGCTTCAGTGGAAAGGGGCCAGGGCTGGTGTCAGGGGCCTGAAGGAGACTCCTGGCTAGCTGGGTGCACCCAGGAAGTGACTGGACCCCCAATCCTCACTCCGTCTCTTCCCCTGCACCCACAGGGATGCCAGCACTTAGCTTGTAGGACCTGCGGTGGAATCAATAAAACAGTCTAATCTGCACATGCATGCTACTTCTCCTATACACACACCCCTGCACACAGTGATTAGGCATTAACAGAAGACAGGCCAAACAGAAAAAGACAACAAGTGTCTTCCCACAAGGCTGAGAGTGAAAGGAGGCGGAAATGGGGAACCCAACGCTAGGCCGGGAATCCTGCCCCACCCCCACCAACAGACTAGAAACACCTGTCACATCCCCACTCACCACCTCCTCAACCCTCACCTCCCTGGAAGGCAGGAGCCAGGAAGGCGAAAAATGTTACTGCCTTAGGGAGGGAACCAGGGAGGCTCCTAGAATACCCAAGAGCCTGGAAGAGTCCGGAGCAGCAATAGCTAGGTGTCCCTGGGCACAGAAAAGATGGCTGGAAAGTTGCACGTGAGGCCAAGAGGGTCTCCTCCCTCTCTGAAGATCTGGCCATCCTGGTCGTGTCGAGGCCTGCCGACCACGCTCCTCTCTGTACTTTGTTGACCAAACTACTCCTCCCCAGAGAGCTGTCTGCATGGATGGCGGGGTTTACTTTTCTGTGTTTGTGGGTGTAGGACATGGCAGGCTCGGTGCCTGGCATTTCCCACACGTCCTCCGCTGTGCTTGCCTCCTTCGGCCTCAGAACCCTTGCCAGCCTCATGCTGGAAGACCACGGCATGCGCCAAGACAGGTGTGAGCGAGGACCTTAACTAGCACCAAAGAGTGAAGACCCATTCCAGCTAATAGAAACACTAGACACAACAGATATTTAAATTACTAAAGCATCGTCACAATACAATGAATACCAGGAACCCACGGGCAACTTCAGGACTGCCACAGGACGACGAGGGAGGTTGGTCCTAGGCTCTGTCTAGCTCCCTCCTGAGTTGAGCAGTAGCTTTAAAGTTGTGTTTCTCATGATCTTACCTCAGCTATGGTTAAAATAAGGTTTAATCCCACAAGTACATATCCCCAATGCTATCCTGTTGCATAAATCTCCTACTTATACAGAAATATCCCTTTTCTGAGCTTAACCAGAATCTCGTATCTAGTCGTCTCGTAGGTATTTTTTTACTTAGCGCTTTTTCTAAGATTTCCCCATGTAAGGAATGTACTGAGGACTCCAAGTTGTTGGGTTGTGTGCTCTATACACGATCCACTTTCCAAGATAATGCCAAATTGTCTTCCAATGATTACTCTGTGTCTGTCGGAAACCTTTAAAGTGTAATCACAAGGGACTTTCAGGGATTAACCTGGGCCACACCTGCTCCCTCAGCAATGAAGAGATTCTGTCTACACGTGAAAGCCACCAACGTGCCTGGGCCATGCAGAAAAGCAGCTCTATGATGCTCCTGCCCCAGTGACCCCTCCATCCTGCCAGGCAGCCCTAGGGAGGGCAACCACCCCCATCAGACTGCAGGGTCCAGCAGCTGCAGTGACACTTGTCTGGAAAGAGAGGAGGACTGACTGATCACCTGCAAAATGCATTTCTGAGGTTCCCAGCTGCAGAGAGAAGGGAAGGGTCCCTTTGGCAGTCACAGGAACATCCACTGCTCTGACACTTTATAAACAGGGCCCACCCGAGGGAACGTGGGAGGCATTTCCCAAAAGCAATGGCCAGGCATTGGTGTGTCCACTATAGAAACACAGCTTCAGGGTCAGGTGTGGTGGCTCACATCTGTAATTCCAGCACTTTAGGAGGCTGAGATGGGAGGATCATTTCAGCCCACGAATTTGAGACCAGCCTGGACAACACAGTGAAACCTCGTCTCTACAAAAAAAAAAAAAAAAAAAAAGGTAAAAAAATTAGCTGGGCATGGTGGCATGTTCCTGTAGTCCCAACTATTCAGGAGTCGGAGGTGGGAGGATCACCTGAGCTTAGCAGGTCAAGGCTGTAGTGAGCTGTGATTGTGCCACTGCACTCCAGCCTGGGAGACAGAGGGAGGGGAGGAAGAGGGGAGAGAGGGAGAGAAAGGAAGAGGGAGGGAGGGAGGGAAACAAATCTTCAGCCTAGAATCTGAACTCGTAACTTAGGTCCAGGCCCACTCAGTAAGAGCAAAAATCAAGGACCATCATGGAGCCACGTCATCACTAAAGTCCCTATATCTTCCACACTCTGGTTTAGGATTTCTCACTGCTGTGTATATTCCAAACCACATAACCCTGGCAATGCAGCCCAGGGGTCACGCTGACCTCGATTTTGTTTTCTCCAAAGCCCACTGAATGCCTTAAAGCGATTTCCTTTGTTGCCTGCATGAGGTACAAAATGGCATTGCACTGCAAGAACACCTGTGGATGCTGGAAGATTCCAAATGGATAAGTGAGCACAGGAAAAAAACGTCTTGGGACATTGCACACTGCCGGTCTATAGAACAGGAGTGGTTCCTGGCAACTCTCCTGTGGCTGAGTTGTAAATAGTGGCCACTTGGAGCACTGCCTGGCTCCACAGAAGCTGTGGTCGGATGGTCTGCCAGTCAGTCTTGCTAAACGTCAGTTGTCAGAAGGAAAGACCCCACAGTCGTTTGAGGGAGGGCTTCACTGAACGCGTTCTGGGTTGACACATATTCTTAACCAGCTGAGCGATCAACTATGCACAGAAGATGAGGATGCAAACACACACACCCCAAAAAAACTCTGTGTGGGACCTTTGACTCACTGTGCCCTTTAAGAACTGCCCCTTGTAAGCAGAGTCTAATGGGGCTGACGCTGAACGCCCTCCACTATGCATATCTGCATGCCACAGAAGACTCAGGGAAGCACCTACAAGATGCATGGCTCACCCAAAATGAGACACTTACATACCTGGGTGGGGAGAGGGAAGGAGAGTGTCAACTCATCAACAAGGCATTGTTCGAGGGGCCAGCCTTGGGGGATGGGCTGAGGAACGGCTGACACACTCTGGGTGCCCCAGTTAGCCAAGTCCAGAAAGAGCTGGACACCGGCACTACAGAATACAGAGCCTGAGGGAGACACGGCGTGGCTCAAAATGCAGCCACTTCTGTGGCCCACCATGATGCACCCAGAATGGCACCGCGGTCAGCAACAGATGTCTGTGACCTATCTTCTAGTAGTCCCAAATGCTGTGTTGACCCAACATCCATCGTGTGGACGTCACCAAGGATGAGGATGAATAATCCGATGCATAGCGTACTTAAAGAAGCTGCCCAGGACCACACAGAAAGTCGAAAAGCCAAGGTCTGATCTCAAAGTAACCGCAGAACTACATAGTTACCTGCTGTCAATGGCTTTCCTCTTCCAGAAACACCCTGAAATACTGTATTTGTGTGTTTATGTAACTAAAAGGACATGTCCATGTATATGGTACACATGTACACCCCCTTTTTAGGAAGACTTCTGCAAGTCACTTAGGGACTTTAAAGCTGGACGACTTAAGTCTCGTGGGTTAAACACCTACCAACCTGTCTCCTTTTATTCAAGGTGGCAGATCTGCATTTCGTTTAGGTACTGACTTTCATGACATGGCAGAGGAGGTATGCTATGCCCAGCGTGGCTCTGATGGGTCTGAGTCTTTGTCAGCGATGGGGTTTGGGATAAGCATATGACCCAGCTCTAGCTACTGGGACATGGGGTGGGGGGGAACTAAACTAGGAAGGAAATTCTGGAAAACATTTTTCATTCTTAAAGAAACACGAGGATGAGTGTGGCCATCCTGTATGGGGCTTGTGGCAGCCATACTGCTCCCCATCAGGGAAAACCAGCCAGAGGCCCAAGTCTGCAAGCTGAGAATGGTTTGACAGAGAGACAGAAATGCTTTGGTCTTTGATGACTTTTTTGGAGAATATGAATTAATAAACCCTGAAGCTCCCTACTTCCAGACTTACTGCTGTGTAAGATAACCCATTTTTACTGAGACAGGGTCTCACTATGTTGCTCAGGCTGGCCTTCAACTCCTGGTTCAAGAGGTCCTCCCACCTTAGCCTCCTGAGTAGCTTGGATTCCAAGTGCTTTCCACTATACCTGGCTTTAGCTAATCCATTTTCAAGATTAACATAGACAGTTGTGTCCGTTTTTGTTACTTGCAGCCTAAAGCATCCTCACAGAAACACCTTCTACCAAGCTAACTATCTCACAAACCATGTTGCCGTAAGGGTCTTCAGAGGTTTCTGAACAAACACAATCATACAAAATGCAAATTCACCATTATTTCTCAGATGGATGAGTTTCAATACTACCATCTCCGCTTTCCCTTTGGCCATATGGTATGTCAGTATGTGTCAGGCCCAGGGCAGGGCAGCTCTTTTACCAAACTGCCCTGGAAAATTTGTATGTGTGTATGTTATGGTGATAGAGGAATTATCTTACTTCTACTCAAGAGCAAGATTTCTCCACAGAGTATAATTCTGTTGTATGTGGGTTTTTGTTGTTGTTGTTTGTTTTCTGACACTACCAGGAGTCTCTGGCTCTCGAGAGTACGTAGCACACACATATAGAAATCTATTCTAAATGAGGCAACTTGCTTTCTAAAAAACAATCGTCAGCAAATGCTGCATTACTGACAATACACCACTGTGCCTCATGTTGATATATTCCATATATTCCAAACATTCTGGCTGATCAACCATTCCATTCCAAGCATCTAAGGTTCCCACTGCTTCCCCAGAACTCTTCTGGGAAGCTCCACCCACACACGACATCACCGTTTCCACAGCAACCAATGAATTTCATAATGAGCAGGACTGGAGAGGGAAGGAATCAAGAGCAGGGGAAAAAATACACTGAACCACAGGAGAACTTTCTGAAATATTAAACCAAGCACAGCTCATAAATACTTGTGTATGAACATCAGATACTCTGAAAGCTACACCCTTATTTCAATATGCAAAGTCATTAACCAATACCTGGAGACTCACGCACTGTTCAGATTAGCAAAAATATAAAGTACAAAAATGGAAAGGGAACCAGAAATCAAAATTTGTTGAGCACGATATTCTTTGACAACTCAGATCTGCCCAACCTGCAGCATTTAGGAGGCTTGCATGAGGAGTCTGGAAGAACAAGGAAAACAAAGGATGCAAATCAGAAATATTTCTCAACTTCAAGTCTTCTTTCCTCAGGAGAAAGTGACCTGAACGAAGACCCGCAAGAGTGAGAAGGCTTGGAGAACAAGCAAGAGGAAAGCAAGTCCGGACACGGTGGCTCAAGTCTGTAATCCCAGCACTGTGGGAGCCCACGACGGGAGGACTGCTTGAGACCAGCCTGGGCAACATAGCGAGACATCAGTTCTACAAAACATTCAAAAAGTAGCTGGCCATGGTGGTGAGGCTGAGGCAGGAGGATCATCTGAGCCCAGGAGGCTGAAGCTGCAGTGAGCTGTGACCATGCCACTGTGCTCCAGCCTGGGTGACAGAGGGAGATCCTGCCTATAAAATAATACATTTTTTTAAAAAAGAGGAAAGCAGAGCCATGGTCCAGCCATCAGCAGACAGTCCCTGGGGTTCAGGATCCGGGAGCCAAATGCTCCTGTCCAAGGCGCCAAGGGAGAGATGAGCCTGCCCGACAATAGCACAATCGGTGACTGCCCCATCCCTCTGTGTTGTAGAGATTCTGGAATGGCAGAATGTATCCTACCACAGAGCTCCCCCAACACTTACCATCCTCAAAAATGGCTCCTATTTCAAAGGACAGTTCCGAGCTGTGTTCTGCTTCACACGGATACACTGCTCGGGCCTTCCGGTTAACGACGCTGGAAGGGAAAGGGAGAGGTACGCACGAGAATGTGAAAAAGCGGAAGAGAAACACCTTGCCATCCCCCCGCCCCCATTTCCCAAATCCTGTGTATGTCACCAGTGGGGCAGCTCCTCCCAGAAAAGAAATGAGCAGGGAAGTGAACATCAGGCTGAGCCCCAGTGCTCGATGTTTAGGTCAATGTTGGGTTTCAAGTTCACACCTTTCCGCAGGAGCCTCTCGGAGAAGCTGGCTGTCAGTCAATTCACCTCTTTCTACTCCCTGCCCGGCAGGATACCCTCTCCCACCGCTCACGATCATCAGAACCACAGGCATGTTTCCTTCCAAGCGCTTCCGTATGTCTGGTAGGAAAGCCACCAGCATCTGGAGATACAGGGCCAGCTGGGGGCCAGGGAAGCAGGGAAACACCAAATGGGCTCAGCAATAAACCACTGACCCAACTCTATCTGGAAGGTATTCCTCAGCCCCTCCAGGGGCTTGTTGATCTTACTTGGGTCTTCTATAGTTATTTATTTATTTTTCTATTTGTTTGTCTGGAGTCAAAGTCTCACTCTGTCGCCCAGGCTGCAGGGCAGTGGCACAATCATGGCTCACGGCAGTCTCGATCTCCTGGGCTCAGGCAATTCTTCTGCCTCAGCCTCCTGAGTAGCTGGGACAACAGACATGCAACACCACGGGCAGTTAATTTTTTTATTTTTATTTTTTAGAGAAGAGGTCTAGCTATGTTGCCCAGGCTGGTCTTGAACTCCTAGGCTCAAACAATCCTTCCACCTCAGCCTCTCACAGTGCTGGAATTAAAGGTGTTTGCCACTGCACTTGGCCATGGTCTTGTATATTCAGACCCCCATCCTTCCACCCCTAGAAAAGCCACCAGAATCAGCTTATCTTCATCTATAGAAACATCATCTGTGTCCCTGAGGGAAAAGAACACGTCGGGGAAGGATGGAGACCATGCTTTTAGGCAGATCCAATCAGAGCAGAAGGAAATGCGCTGCCCCCCCCCCCCAGGGTAGCAGAAGTCACTCATAGAAAGAAACATCTCAGCCACGAACGGGTGGAAGGACTTGGCTAAAGGCTGGGACCTCTGTCCTCTACAGAACTGGCCACCAATAGCCATGGAAGTTAATGCTTCCAGTGCCAGGATGCCTTCCTTTGAAACAAATCATGTACTTTCTATGCATATACACAAAGTTCTCCCCAAATAAATCATTTCCTAACTGTACAACTAGCACCAAAAAGACAGAGTAGGTTCAAGCAGGTCTCATGTAAGGCAAATGTCTCCAAAGGACATGCTATTGAACTGAATGAGGCCCAGCCCCGATACAAGGTTGTAAATGTGACCCACAGCTGGGCTCGGTGGCTCAGCCTGTAATCCCACGATTTGGGAGGCTGAGGTGAGTGGATTGCCTAAGCCCGCGGGTTCAAAACCCGCCTGGGCAACTTGGCAAGCCCTCATCTCTACAATAAATCGAAAAATCAGCCGGGCGTGGTAGCGCATGCCTGTAATTCCGGCTACTCAGGAGGCTGAGGTGGAAGGATAGCCAGAGCCCAGCAGGTTGAGGCTGCGGTGGCTGGAAGCGACAACCGCACTCCAGTCTGGGTAACAGAGTGAGACTCTGACTCAAAAAATAAACAAATAAATAAATAAAAATAGATGCGACCCATAGAGTCCAAGACGCCAGGGGAACCTGAGCAGAACACATGAACCCACTTGGGTGCATCAAGCCTCCCTGCGTGCCGGGCTCCACGTTCCACATCAGACTCCAAGCCACATACCTTTCGAGTGGCTTGTCCGCTATGGTGGCTGGAGGAGAGGCGAGGAAAGGAGGTGACCTGGGTGAAGGAGGTGTCACGGCTGGGTTGGAGCTTGGCGTGGTTGGAGACTGTGGGTTAAGCCACTGGACTGTAGATGGGCGGTTCTGGCTTGGACTAAGGGCAAAAGTTTAAAAGACAGGATTAATAAGAGGTCATCGGACACCAAGTGCACAATATCCCAAACTCAAATGGCAAAGATGCTGACTCCCTTCTCCCTCCAGCACTGTAGGGACAAAGTCCTCTCTACTTCCTCCCAGGCTATATCCCAAAACTAGAGGCATCTTACTGTACTTCTCCAGGTTTATGGAGAAGATCCCATCTTGCCCATATGTGTTCACTAATTAGACAACCAGATCTAACTGCTCAAAAAAGTGGCTGGGATTTTTAAAGTATTCATTTTATCTGCTTATAAGAAAAGTCACAGCTGGCTCACACCTGTAATCCCAGCAACCTGAGAGACCGCAGCAGGAGGACTGCGTGATCCCAGGAGTTTGAGACCAGCCTGGGCAACACAGTGAGGCCTCGACTCTACAAAAAATTAGCCAGGCCTGGTGGTGCATGCCTGTAGCCCCAGCTACTTGGGAGGCTGAGGCAGAAGGATCGCTAGAGCCCAAGAGTTGGAAGTTGTGGTGAGCTGTGATTGTGCCACTGCACTCCAGCCTGGGTGACAGAGTAAGACCTCAACAACAAAAAAAAAGAAAACCGAAAAACAAGTCACAAAAATCTGGAATCAAGCACATGAACTGTAGTTGTAAAAGATCACCACTTGGCCTTAAAACACTTAAAGCTCTTCTACCTGGTCATATGCAGCAACTCAGAAAAAAAATTGTCACTGGGATTCAGGCTTCCTTTACGGAAGGCCAAACACTGGAGTTTCAAGGGAGAAACCAACGAACAGCAAAAATCTTTGGTGACCTGAACATTCCATAATAGTTCCATTTTTTTTTTTAAGTTAATGTAAAGAGATCAGTAAACTGACTTCTAGAGAGGCCTCTGAACACGAAGAGTTCAGTGAATATGTGATGAGCTGAATTATTCTTCAGTTGTCTCAGAACCAAAGCCTTGTAACTATGGTGTAGATGAAGTTCCCTTTAAAAGCACAGTGCTAGCCGGGCTCGGTGGCTCAGCCTGTAATCCCGCGCCTTTGGGAGGCTGAGGTGAGTGAATTGCCTGAGCCTGCGGGATCGAGACCCGCCTGGGTAACTTGGCGAGACCTCATCTCTACAATAAATCAAAAAATCAGCCGGGCGTGGTAGCGCACACCTGTAGTTCTGGCTACTTGGAAGGCTGAGGCGGAAGGATCGCTGGCACCCAGCAGGTCGAGGCTGCGGTGGCCGGGAGCAGCCACTGCACTCCAGTCTGGGCGACTGAGTGAGACTCCAACTCAAAAAAAAAAATAATAATAATAAAATAAAATAAAAGCACAGTGCTTAGAAAGATGCTAAAGTATTTCACTTTTTTTGTGGCTATTGTGAATGGGATTGTGCTACACTGTTGGTGGGAGTATAAACTAGTACAGCCTCTGTGGAAAACAGTGTGGTGATTCCTAAAAGATCTAAAAATTGACCTCCCGTACAACCCCGCAACCCCCCTACTGGGAATATACCCGGAGGAACTCAAATCTCTCTATAAAAAAGATGCCTGCACATGTATGTTCATTGCAGTATTATTCACAATAGCAAGAACATGGAGCCAACTGTGCTGCCCGTCAAAAGAGGTCTGGATAAAAAATGTGGTACGTATACATGATGGAATATTACACAGCCATAAAGAAAGACAAAGTTAGGAACTTTGCAGCAACTTGGGTGGAATTAGAGGCTGTAATACTGAGTGATCTATCACAGAAACAAAGATTGGAGTATCACATATTCTCACTCATAAGTGGACCTTGAACAACTATCGTAATACTATAAGAAAGGGATTGGCAGTAGTGGGAAACTGCCA
>NW_007252238.1:855076-855641 GCF_000164805.1 Carlito syrichta | reverse complement strand
GAATACCTCATCAACAACGGTACCTGCATAATGAACATTTGTATACCTAACCCTGAATTGTTCCCCACATCTTTAAAATAAAATAAAAGGCACAGTGCTGCAAGTATCTTGTTTCATCACTGTCTGCTATGCCCAGAAGCTCTTTCCCTTGGATTCCTCCTCTTCAGCTAAAACTAGTAAACCAGTTTCCATGAGTCTCCTTGTGTTTCCACATTCCTATCACTTTTTTTTTTTTTTTTTTTGAGTCAGGATCTCACTTTGTCACGCAGTCTGGAGTGCAGTTGCACCAATCACAGCCCACCACAGCCTCAACCTCCTGGGCTCAGGCAATCTTTCTGTCTCAGCCTCCTAAGTAGTTAGGACTACAGGTACATGCCACCATGCCCAGTTAACTTTTTTATTTTTATTTTTGTAGAGACAAGGTCTCGCTTTGTTGCCCAGGCTGGTCTCGAACTTATTCTCCTGTCTCAGTTGCCCAAAGTGCCGGGATTACAGACCTGAGTTACCGCACCCAGCCCTGACCATCACCTTTGATTCTTTCTTCTTTTTTTTTTTTTTTTTTTTT
>NW_007252238.1:817099-854950 GCF_000164805.1 Carlito syrichta | reverse complement strand
CTAATTTTTTTATTTTATTGTAGAGATGAGGTCTTGCCTGCCCAGGAGGGTCTCGAACCCGCGGGCTCAGACAATCCACTCACCTCAGCCTCCCAAAGGCGTGGGATTACAGGCTGAGTCACCAAACCTGGCAATTCTTTCTTCTTTAGCAGAACTAACACCATGGTCTTCATTACCCATGTGGTCTCCCGGCTCCTCAGCTCCATGCCTCCAATATGGCCACATCCAGCCACCTAGGACCAGGCCTACGCAATCTGTCCCCCCAAGAACTAGTGCTCTCTACCGCCCACCCACCAAGGTAGCCGACAGCTCCACTTCCTGGCATTTCCACGCTCTGCCTCTCAAGCTCTATCCCCTGCTCTGCCTGCCAGCCCTCCTTGGCCTCTCTGACCCACACACCTTCCCCAAAGGTTTGTGACACCAATAAATGCAAATGTTGGTGCTCGCTGTTCTTCCTCACCCTCAGACATTTATTTCTCCTGTCTTTGCGGCAAGATCGGGTCTTGAGCTTTTCCTAGACCTCACAAAGCCAGGCAGAGGGCTATGATAAGAAAGCCTTCAACCCATACCTCAGCAACCAATTTGGAAGTTCTAAAACTAAGACTGGATTTTATAAATCGGGTGTGTTATTGACTTGGTAGATACTTAATACACAGAAGGTTTCCTATCTTAATACACAGAAAAAGAGGGGTCATTAAAAAAATATTATTCTTCGAAGAACTGATTAACAATCGCCCCCAACCATTCATTCATTTGGGAGTCATGAAACCTATTTCATCCCAAGTCAAGATACCTATAAATCTTAAAGTAGGCACAGTGACTCACACTTGTATTCCCAGCAATTTGGAAGGCCAAGGCGTGAGGATTGCTTGGGTCCCAGGAGTTTGAAACCAGCCCGGGCAACATAGCAAGACCTCATCTCTACAAAAAATAAAAATAAAAATTAGCTGGGCATGATGGTGCACACCTGTGGTCCCAGCTACTCTGGAGGCTGAAGTGGAAGGATCGCTTGAACTCAGGAGGTGGAGGCTGTGGTGAGCCATGATCCTGCCAACCTGTACTCCAACCTGAGCGACAGAGTGAAACCCTGACTCAAAAAAAAATTTTTTTTAAGTGATCTGTATCACCAGTCACAAAGGTCCCTCAGTTCTTGAGCAGAAAGTGAACCAGTAGTGGTGTCTTACTGATCAGGAAGGAAAAGGAGAGGAAGGGGTGAAGGAAGCTCTGGCAGAACCTAAGGCCAATTGCACTGTTATCTTGCAGCAATTACTCAAGGTCCTTGAAGGTCCTAGAAGATGAGACGTTTACCATACGCACATCAACTCTTCCCAGTCATAAATAGTCACAGAGCAATGATGGCCATCTATCTGCTCAGAGGGAGGACAGCGACAGGAGAGACACAAAGTAACAACGTGGTGATATTTATATGGCCCTTGAAACATACAGATCATAAAATGTAGAGATATGATCTACTTAATCCTCACGGTTTTCTTTTAACAAAAAGAAAACCCCAGTGTTTTGGGTGTGTATGTAAAGGGGAAAAATTCCCCTTTGTTTTTAGAAAGTGAAAGAATTGCTCTAACAGCAGACACAGAAGCTAAAGGCCTGCCTGGCTGCCAGCTTGGCTTTCTGCATCTTGTCCCAAAACAGGGACTCAGAATCAGCAATCGTTTTTGTCCAGGGTCAAGGTCTCTGGTTAATCTTTTTTGTTTTGTTGTTTCCTGTGACCTTTTTGTAGTTGCCTAACATATGCATTGGCTGTGTAATCTAGTACTAACCAGTTCACCAAGACAACCTTCAGACTTCCTGTTTAGACTTAAATTTCTGTGTTGGTTTTCCCCATAGTATGTCAGAAGCCTCAGTGAGGCATTTCTCCTTTGGGTGTCCAAGCACAAACATTGTCAGTTGGAATATTCCTAAGAGGTAGCAAAATGCAAGTCTGGAAACAGTCTCTGCAGAGGTGAGGCAGTGAGTCTCGTGGAAAACTGGAAACGTCATGCAAGAAGAGACCATGGAGCAAAACAAAAGTTTGGAAAACAACCAAGTAGCTGTTTGGATAGAAGCAGCTTTTCACGAGCTTGTCTGCTGGGAAGGAGTGGATTAAGGGAAGAAGTGAGTCAATAAATTCACTCCAGTCATGAAGTGGGTTCCCACCTCAGCCAGGAGAGGTCAGATGATGGTATATGAAGCAAGCAGTTCATTTTTGAAGGCAAAAAACTGTAAACATAAGCTTCTGTGCCCTGGGTTCCTCTCCTGTGATACTCCACCTGCCCACATTGCATCATTGTATGAGAACTGGGACTTGGGGCACATGACGAGCAACATGCAAACAAATATTTCTTTCTCTCTCTCTCTTTTTAAAGATGTGGGGTACAATTCAGGATTAAGTAGACAAGTAGTCACCATACAGGTAAAGTTTGGGCCTCCCTTGGGTCCCCACTTTGCCTAGTTTGAGATCAGGTACCCTTATGGATGCTCTGTGCCCGTGTCCCCTCCCTGGCAGTGTCCCGCTACTGCCAATCCCTTTCCTATAAAATCATGATTAATGTTCAGGGTCTGCTTGTGAGTGACAACATGTGGTACTTAGTTCTTTCTTTCTGTGATAGATCAATGAGTATGATAAACTCTAAATCCATCCAAGTTGCTGTGAAGTCCTTCATTTTGTCCTTCTTTATGGCTGCAAAATACTCCAATGTGTACATGTACCACATTTTTTTAATCCAGTCCACTTCTGATGAGCAGCACAGCTAGTTTCATGTTTTTGCTATTGTGAATAATAATACTGAGATAAACATGTATATGCAGGTATCTTTTTTGTAGAATGATTTGAGTTCCTCCGGGTATATTCCCAGCAGGGGGACTGCTGGGTCATATGGAAGGTCAATTTTTAGATCTTTTAGGAATTGCCACACCGTTTACCACAGAGGCAAACAATCATTTCTGACAAGCACCTTGAGAAATCACTAAGAATTGTGACCAATTTCATTATATGTATAGATGGAACCACCTCCTACTTTCCAAAATGTGAGTCATTTTTTTATCGTAAGGATCAAAATTTTAAAATATTTAATTCCTTAAAATAGCTAATTTCCTCAAAAAGCTAGAGGAAAAATCTAATTTAAAGGGCATTTCCGAAATTCTTTTTCATCTCTTTGATTTTGAACATTCGGAGGGAACATTAAGCATTCTGCCATGGCAGCCCCATAGCCAATATCTAGCAGTTTTTCCTCTGCCTGGGCTCCAGCCCTAAGGCCCTCAAGTACATAATGAATTCACCATGTCTCTCATCATCTAGGGTGGTTCTAGACATACTTCTGCCGGGAGGTAATGTTCATGGCTCTCTCTTTCTGCACATTCTCTGAGCCAGAGGAACTGGCTGTCTTTGTTCTGGATTATCTTCTCTAAGACATCTGAAGAGTGAACAGCCTTGGAAAGCAGAGGTTGTGTCTCTCCCTAGAGTAGACAGGTCCAACCCATGGCCTGCCGGCCACACGCAGCCCTCCCAAATCTTTTAACATCATGTGGGTGAAAATTACTGTTTAAGACACCAAAATATAAAGCTTTTTCCTGCAAATAAAGTTGTACTACTGTGAAAGAAAATGGGCTGGCAGTAACATACGAGCAACAACATATACTGAACAAACTGCATAAAAATTTGGTGTCCTAATTTTTTTTTCTAACCTTGTCGAACCTCAGGTTTTTTGTTTTTTTTTTTTTACATTTCTCCACTTACAAACTTTTTGACTTTGATTATTTTCTCTTTCTGCTTCTGAATCTTCTGTTCTTTAACTTCCTTTTTTTAAAAATGTGTGTTTAAGAATGTTTTCTTTGTATTCCTAACCCTGAGTTGTACCCCACATCTTTAAAATAAAAAAATTAAAATTAAGAAAATAAATAAAAATAAAAATTATATATATATAAAAAAAAGAATGCTTTCTTCTCTCAAATAAAACAAAGATGCCTTATCCTTAGAACAGCTGGCCTTAGGGTTGGGCCGCAGTGGTGGGTGAGAGGAACACTTTTCAGTTCGTATTTCTCCCTCCTCTTTTCTAGCTTCCTAAAGCTTACCATTCTAGAATTAAATATTTATTCTCTTGGCTCCAAGATGGTTCTGCATGCAGCTGATAATCATGGGAGAAAGTCCACATCACTCTAAAAAGAGATGTGGACTCAGGGGAGACAAACAGGGAGGAGTCATCTTAGCTCCTGTCTAAGAGGCTGGTCTGAAAGGGCACACAGACAGACGCTCTTCAGGGAGAGAGAGAGAGACAGGCAGGGCTCAAGCTTCTTGTGCCTCTAATTAATAAGAGAGACCATGATGTTCCAGGCCCATGCTGTTTGTGAGAGAGATGGGTTTCTGAATGTATTCTAAGGAAGGAATTCATGAAAGCAGATGCCTGATCCAGGTATTCAATTACTATTGAAAATCCCCCAAAAGTTGCCCTTTTTAGCCTTTATTTTCTTCAAGATCCCATGCGTAGTTCTATTTTTGAAGTTCACAATCACACCTTACCCATGACATTGCTTTTTGACAGCACATACATTTGTGAGCAGCTGTTTTCTTTCTTCCCCCCTTTTAATTTATTTTTTATTTTAAAGATGTGGGGTACAATTCAGGGTGAGGTACACAAATGTTCGTTATGCAGGTACCCTTGTTGATGAGGTGTGCCCCCCCTTCTCCAGGCAGATTCCCACTACTGCCAATCCCGCTGTTTTCAATGATGAAGCACGCGAAGAGCAAAATTCAAACAAACATTTCTGACGAGCACCTTGAGAACTCAGTAAGAACGGCGACCACTCCCATCAAACCAGACACGCCTAGATTTGTTTTACAAAAACAAGGTCAAATTTCCCACTACTTTTACATTGCTATTATTTTTCTAAATGTCATAATAAAAAAATAAAAGGAGTCTTATTATGTATATACACCTATTATACTATAGAATTTATGTGCGGCCCAAGACAATTCCTCAAAAGGTTGGACATTCCTACTCTAGAGCAAAGCGCAGGCTTTGCCCATCATAAAAGATGTGGGTCTTCTACGCTCTGGGTTCCTCTCCTGTGACACTCCACATGCCCACGCTATGTCACCTTGTGAGAACAGGGACTTGGGAAACTGGTGTGAGGATCCTGTTATTGCCATGATGAACAGAGTCCTTAGCTCTGACCGAGGGCCCCGTGTCTCCTGCCATCACCCCTGAAACCACAGCAGGCTGATTGAGTAGCTTACAAACAGGTTAAAATTTCAGACCCTTCACAGCTCTTGACAGTATCATCCTTGGGATGACTGAGAAAAAAAGACACTCGGATCATTTTGTTGTTCTCTGTGGTTCCAGCGGGAACCTCAGCTGAGAATTTCTTTGGGATAAGGATAAACAATGATTGGTAACAAAAATAAAAAGCTCATTATGTGCTAGAACGCGGTGAAATATTTTGAGAGTCCTCTCCTACCACTTCCTACATTTAAATGTTTTAAAAATCTATTTCCCTTTTCCTGCTGCCCCTTTAACTACAGTTTTTTGATTCGTAAGGCTGGCGTGAGCACAAACCACCAATTCTATTTAATGCTGAGCTACTGACCAGTTACAAAAAAGTCCCTAAGTGCCACATGTTTCTTGAAAGCCAAGTTGTGGTTTGCAGAAATGGAGAAAGAAGTCGACTCTTCCTAAAAAGCTCAGAAACCACATTCACCAAGACAGAAATAAATTAAAGAGAACTAATAGTGTGTGTTCACTATCTTCCCCATTGAGCACACTACCCTGCAAAGATCTTCTCTTAAAACAAGCCTTCGCTTCATTTCCGGTGCAGAAGTGCCAACATCACCACCTTCCCTTGGGGGGACGGTTTCCTTCTCAAAAAAAGGGGACACGCAGAAACGAGTGTATCACTGAAAGTGCGCGAAGATTCCAGACTGCCAAGTTGGAAACACGTTCCTGGAAAGACCGACCATGGACGTCCACCTGACGATTCCTAAGGCAGCTGGGACAGAGAGCGAGCAGGGAAAGAATCCACAGTTGTGTCCATGAGGGGGAAAGTCTCTTCTCTAAAAAGAACCAACACTCCTGCTTTGGAAAAACAGAGCTGCATTTCAGGGACAGATCCTCTAGCTTTTGCAGTGGAGGGAGAAAATAATAATAACAAAGCACTGGACATGAAATTGTGGCAGTGGCTGCAAGTGTAACTTACAGAGTTTATTTTTATTAGAATATAACAAATCAGCAGTCCACGCCGCTTCTGATTCAAACTGTGAGCCAATCTCCTCCAGTACCAGACTCTACGGCCCATGCATACTAAGAACTTTCTGGCAGCAGCAGAACACAAACATTTCGGAAACGGGGAAGGGGGGTTAGGGCCTTAGCTGTTAAAATGCAACACCAGCTGCAGTGGTCACCAGAGAAGTCCTGCATTTAGCAAACATTTCTTGCATGACATAGCCAGGTCAGGCTCTGGGTCACGCTGGTGATATACAATGCTCGATTCTGGGCTCTTTGAACATGGAACATAATTTAAAATTCAAAGAGGATAGGGCAGGGAAAATATGTATCTAGAAAAGAAATGATGACCTTTTTTCATTTTCTGAGTTGTAGCCCAAGCTGAGTATAGTGGCACAAACACGGTTCACCACAGCCTCCACCTCCCAGGCACAAGTAATCCTTCCACCTCAGCCTCCCAAGTAGTTGGAACTACAGACACACACCACCATGCCCAGCTAATTTTTTGATTATTTTTGTAGAGACAAGGTTTTGCTATGCTGCCCAAGCTGATCTCAAACTCCTTAGCTCAAGCAATCCTCTCATCTCAGCCTCCCAAAGTGCTGGGATTACTAGCATAAGCCACCGCACCTGGCCATGACTACTTTTTTTATGTGACTAAATCCCCCAAATACCATGACATGTCACTATGGTTATATGATATCAGAAGCAAATCAGAAGTCTGCACTGGAATGAACGATTTTTCTAACCTCATCCGTAAGGTCTCTGAGCAGAAGCTCACACGTTAGTGAAATGATCTTTTATGCCAGTCTGTGAAACCTACAGCATAAGTCTAGAACAGCTGCCCTGGGTAAAAGTGTTTGAAAATGTTAATAAAGACAGAAGGAAATATTGTAGATCCATCTATTATGGGAAAATCTCTGCTCAAATAAATGCTACAGTTCTTCCTTAAGAACACCACAGCAGGTACATTGTTTGGTTCCAAGTGAGCACATGGGAGAAACAATAGCGCAGAGACACACACATGTGACAAGAAAGTCGCCAAGATCCACAGGGATGGGTGAGAAGGCCTTTGCGGCCCATCAGGAGGATTCCAGCATTCACGGTCCGAGAACTTCCTGTCAGGATCTGTGCTAGTCCCTGGGGACTCCTGGGGGACTGTGACACCACTTGCTCTCCAGGAGCACCCCACCAAGTGAGCCGAGAATATCCCACTGGTCACCATCATACAGTGCTCTGAGTGTCATGCAGAGATCTGCACAGGGTCCTTCAGGGTATTGGAGGGAAGGGGAGCATCCTGGGAGGCTTCCTGGAGAAGGTGGCATCTGCGCTGAGCTCATGCTGAGCCACCGCGGTACCCAACCCAGCACCTGGCTACACACATCTCGAAAACACAAGTTCATTTTCTCCCAACAACTTTCTCGTTCCATGTTACATATGAGAAGACATTCTCAGCAAGGTGAAAGCAACCTACTCAAGGTCACGGTGGTAGGAAACCCGTTCTGACAAGATAGCACAGAGCTCATGCCTTCAAGTCCTTCTAGGTGACTGGAACAGAATGTGAGAAGAATGATGAGAGGTGTGAATGTAGGGAGACTCCGGATGCGGGACCACACGCGGAAGGCCAGGAAGGGTTACTGAGGGATCGTAAGCAGGTGAATTCCAAGTGCAGAAAGTTCTGCCACCCCACAGAGAGGCCTCGTTGCCAAGCCTGTACTGCCATTTGCTGGCCGTGTGCCCATTTGCAGTTCCCTCATCTCCCTAAGCTTGTTCCCCTTTTTGTAAACGAAAGAGGCCAGGATGCACTAGCTAGAGACCATGCTGAGGAGGAAGAGGATGGCTAAAGAACGCCTCTCAGAGTCCGGCCTCATCGGTGTTACTAGAGTCATCCACAACTGAACTCTCAAGTCTCTGTTTCCTCAGATAACATGGAGAGTGTGGTGATAATACACTGGGTCATTGTAAGATTTACTTTATTTTTATTTTATTCTATTTTCAAGATGCAGTCTTGCTCTGTTGTATAGGCTACAGTGCAGTGGCACGATCACAGCTCATTGCAGCCTCGAACTCCTGGGCTCAGGCAATCCTCCTGTTTCAGCCTCCTGAGTAGCTGGGACTATAGGCGCACGCCACCATACCCAGCTCATTTTTCATTTTTTGTAGAGATGGGGGTCTCACTATGTCACCCAGGCTGATCTCGAACTTCGGGCCTCAAGCCATCCTCCTGCCTCAATACTGTATGTTAAATGAGATAATAGGTGTAGAGAGAGCACTTAGCAGAGACTGAAGCACAGTAAGCACTCGATACATGAAACTCTCATCACTAAAAGAGCTTCTTTACCAAAAGACAGCAAATAGGCTCTGCAAAGAAGAAAAAAATTACAAAGATATTCAGTGGGTGTCATCATTTTTTTAAAAGTTGCTAAACAGGCTAGGCGTGGTGGCTCCAGCCTGCAATCTCAGCACTTTGGGAGGCTGAGGTGAGGGGATTGCTTAAGCCCATGGGTTCAGGAACAGCCTGGGCAACTTGGCGAGACTCATCTCTACAATAAAAAAAATTAGCCAGGCGTGGTAGCACGCACCTGTGGTTCTGGCTACTTGGAAGGCTGAGGTGGAAGGCTCGCCAGAGCCCAGAGGATCGACACTGGGGTGGCCGTGAATGTGCCACTGTGTTCTAGCCTGGGTGACAGAGTGAGACTCCAACACACACACACACACACACACACACACACACACACACACACAAACACACACACAAAAGTTGCTAAATGCAACGTGATATTCTGAATTGGCTCTTGGAACAGAAAAAGAACATTGGGGGAAATATTGATGAAATCCACACAAAGTCTGCTGTAGTTAATAGTGCTGTATCAACACCCATTTTCTTCCTCTTTTATTTTTTTTTAACAAAGGAACCATGGTTCTTTACGATTTTAATGGGGAGGAGGGTGCACAGGAATTCTGCACTCTGTTTGCAAGTCAAGTTTTCTGTGAATCTAAAACTGCTCCAAAATCAAAATTTTATTTAAAACAATAAGTTATAAAAAGAACAACCCCAAGTAAAAATTTTAATCCTTAAAACACTGAAGGCCCTTTGAAATTATAATCACATCATGAAGGCATCCAAGACCCATAAGGAAAATTTCTGGTTGGTTTAATGACAAAAAAAGATGTGTGAAGGTCACATTTAAAAATCACCCGCAAGCCCTGACTAACGACACATGGTTGTTAACTGCATTTCATGAAACTGGGTTTTAAGAGATGAAGGCTTTCCCTAGTGTGACGATTTCTCAAAGAACTAAAAATTGAACTCCTACATGAGCCAGCAATCCCTCTTCTGAGAGTATACCCAGAGGAACATAACTTAACCAAAAAGACAGCTGCACATGTATGTTTATTGCAACACTATTCACAATAGCAAAAACATGGAACCAATCCAGATGCCCATCGAAAGTAGACTGGCTAAAGAAAATATGGTACATATACATGATGGAATATTATGCAGCCATGAAGAAGAACAAAAGCATGGAGTGTGCAGCAACTTGGATACAGCTGAAGACCATCATACTAAGCAAACTATCACAGAAACAAAGAACTGAATATCACATGTTCTCACTCATATGCAGGCCCTGATCACTGGTCTCGGGAGCACAAAGGTGAGATCGACAGACACCCCGGACACTGTTAGGGGCGGGAGGGAGGGAACAGGGAAAAGGCATGTGGCAACACACCGGATACCTGGTCCACTATCAGGGGAAGAGAGGGCCAGCTAGAAGTCCAAACTTGGGCAACTCCCTCAGGACCCCTCTGACTCTGGGGGTTTTTCTGTCCTCTCAATAAATCCTGCTTTCTTAAATAAATAAGAAGCCCAAACTTCACCTGCATGCAACTTACATATATAGTAAATCCTTCCTTGTACCCCACAGCTTAAAATAAAATAAAATGGAATAATAAAATAAAACGTCGGCTTTTCCAAACAGATCAATTCTGACTAATGATTAGCTCCCAGTCAGCAAACTTTTTCTGTAAAGGGCCAGAGAACAAATGCTTCAGGCTCTGCAGGCCTTACGGTGTCTCCTGCAACTACTCGATTCTGCCGTCATCGTAGGGCCAAAGCAGCCAGACAGAATGTAAACTGAGTATGGCTATTTTCCACTAAAACATAATTTACAAAGACAGGCAGTAGTGGGCCACAGTTTGCTCACCCTTGGATTAGACAGACCACATGAGCAACCATTTGGTAGAGGACGAAAGGGATGAAGAGATGGAGAAGATGCCCTTCACTGGTCTTCACTGAAGATGTGTCTTCACTGGTCTTGTGGCATGGGCTCCCTCACGCACACCTGGAGCTGACCCTCGAAGGCCCAGCGCCTTACCACAGGCAGCAGCAGCTCTTCAACAGCTCGAGATCACCTCTCACGCAGGAGGGAGCCAGCCAATGCATCTGCCCAGCAGGTAACAGCGATCACTTGTTCACCCTTGTGAAAAAAAGATCTGCAGGAGCCATGTGGGCAGGGAGACGAGGGGCACTTCAGGAAACCCCTCAAGCCCTACAAGGAAAGCACGGCCATGTTTAGCACTCAGTCCTCGACCTGTGGGATGCTGAGGCTCCTGCATGAGTTTCCACCTCTAACAAGAAAGGACATCTCCATCTAGTCATCTGACATCTGACCAAGTGCACTGCCAGGATGAGCATATGCTTGGTTTTGCTGTAAGAGACTAGGCTTAGAATCCCATCTCTGACCAATCCCCCACCCCCAAGAACCCCATTTTTCTTCCTTCCAGATGTTCACTGGAATCAGGTAAGAGGGTTGAACTTGAGCTTGCTAACTAAACAGAAAAGGAACCCTCACTTCATTTCGGAGGACTGTGGGGCCTTAGAGGTCTGAGGGCTATAGTCCTGGGGGCCACTGACAGCCATGCTCCTACCAGCTCAATTCTTATGAGGAAAATGGCTACCCCTCCCCCATGATGAAGGGTAAACATCTAAAACACGGCCAGGCACAACTTGAAAGGGTTACAAAGATCCTCTACTAAGAAAAATCCTCGAGTTACTTACTAAGCTGATTTATGGGTTATCTGTTGTGACAGGTGAGCTACCCAGGTATATTGCTCAGAATAACGTACAGGTTTGGCTGGGTCCCCATGTGTTCCCCAGGCCTTGACCATGTGCCATTGAAGGGCTGATTCTCAGAGGCTCCTGCAAAAGAGATTCCCCAACAGAGAGATGAGAAGGGGAGCCCAGGCTGACCTCTGGGAATAACTACAGTAACTGCTAAAAACAACACAACCTGGGTCAACACCCAGAACCTCTCCAAGTCTAGAAAGGTTATCGCCCTGAACTATTCAGTGAGGAGATTATGTAACTGATAAACCAGGAAGTTGAGGTCAAGTTAAACTAAGAATATTAAATTACATTCTCAGAGGAAGGAAAATCCCAGCAGGTGGCTGCCTAAAGTTCTCAGGGGAGCAGTGATTGGGTTTTATTTCATGTGGTGTCTTGAAACCTCACAGCAACCCAGAGGGGTAGATGTTATTATTCCCCTTTTACAGATAATCTTGCTAAGCTTTGGTTTGCTTAAATAACTTATATAAGATCTCCAAGGTTGCAAGAAACAGAATGTGGATACAGAGCTAGCCCTGTTTAAACTCTAAAGTCAGTGCTTTATGGAGAAAGCTCACAAGACCCCGCCTTATTTATATACTGGGATGCAACCAACCAATCCATGAACAGCGAATAAAAAATTACAATGGCATCAAGTATGAAAATCTCTACTGTAACAACAAAACCCAACGAAACTAAAAAGAAAAAACAAAAGCCAGACAAGACTTATGTAAGACAATTATTTTTAAGATCTTAAGCAGCAAAAAAAGCTTCTGCAAAATTCAGACCTATGTCTTTATTTTAAGAGTATCGACTTTTCATTATGGGGCTTTAAAGTCATGTGGACAATCAACATTCTGGCTTAAAAATAAAACCTCCAGATTTTATCAGAGGGACAGAGGAAGACATGAATGAGGCTCCCTGCAAGTGCCACGCACATCACACAGATGCCAGAAGAACCTCAGAGCAAGACAATGGACATGTTTCAAAGGATGCATGAGGCCACCGGGCAGTTGATACGGCATCATTTCTATACAAAGTCGGAGAGAAGAATTCAGGGAAATGTACCAGGCAAAATTGTACCCCAAATTACATGTGAATAGACATTTATGGTTAGAGGCCAAGCATACAGGCCCTGTGCTTAGCTTCAAGAGCTGTACTGGAGCTGAAGGGAGATGACTGGAGATCATATTACTCATAAAAAGATTATGGATGCTGTCCTGTTGCAAATATCAAATGTCGCAGTCTCTCAGTCCTGCTACGGGGTAGAATGCTCTCCTCCCCAAATCTCAGCCAAGGTGTCGGATGATGAATGTGCAGCAAACAGATTCAAGTGTTTATTGCCCATAGATAATTATAAACCACGGCCACATGACTCAATGTGGGGGGTCAGTGATCCCTCTTCAAAACAAGGGCACCGACCAGCTGGCAGTCATGTTTGTCTTGCTGGGTTTCAGAGTCAGGGCTGAGGGGAAGGGGATTCCTACAATTCACGCAGCATCCCATATGCAACTAGACAGTGTCAGTGTCTCCAAGTAAAACAAGTCCAAGGGGACCATGGGACACTGGGACAGACAGATCAGGAGTCAAACTCCTTCTGCCCTTTACTCGTCACACGGCTTAGGTCAATTTTCCTATGTTTTGTGTCTTTGTCTAGCTATCCTTTTTTTTTTTGAGTCGGAGTCTCACTCTGTTGCCCAGACTGGAGTGCGGTGGCACACTCCCAGCTACTGTAGCCTCGACCTGCTGGGCTCTGGCGATCCTTCCGCCTCAGCCTTCCAAGCAGCCGAAACTACAGGCATGTGCTAGCACGCCCGGCTATTTTTTTGGTTTATTGTAGAGACGAGGTCTTGCCAAGTTGCCCAGGCAGGTCACGAACCCGCGGGCTCAGGCAATCCACTCACCTCGGCCTCCCAAAGCATGGGATTACAGGCTGAGTCACCGAGCCTGGCCGTCTCGCTATCTTTAAAAAGGAAGGTAGCACTACCCCACTGGGTTGATGTAAACATTAAGATGAAATAGCATTTACAACGCAGCTGAAACAGAGTCTAGTGGCCACAAGGCTTAATGCTCCATAGTCTCTCCCTGATCCCAAGAAATGCAAAAAGGTAACTAATGAAACCTCTGCAGCCTCAAACCACCAACCTCCACTAAAGCAAAATGTTCTACTCCTTCAAGTCCCCAGATATCCCCCAAAAGTACAGAAAACCACTTCCCCCTCTGAGCTGAATTGAAAGGGCTGCTGTGGGTTCACGACAAGGCAACATGCCCAGCTGTGCATTGGCCTCTGTTCTTCCTTAGATTCCAGCTACCTTAGACCAAGATCTTTCTGAACCCACCCAGTGACCCTGCTGCTCACTTAGGTATGGGAGCGGGTCCTGGTCCCTATGTCATGCTTACAGTATCCAGTACCAAAGAGCGCATCCTTCCACATGAAAACACTCGCTATGCCATACCTCAGTCAATGCAACCCACCACATCCTATAACCAGGGCTGACTTACAGGTAAGCAAAGAAAAGTCACTAACTTTATTGGGAAAGTCTCTTCCTACCAGCCAATAAAGATGTTGGATATTCTTCTGATGGGCAGTTCATTTCTTTGGGTGATGTGTCACCCTCTCCTGAGCCTAAATTTACATAGTTTTCCTCTCCTTGTTACAAAAGCGGTATGTGTTCGTTTTAGTCAAGATAGCAAAAAAAAAAAAAAAGCAAAAGTGAGCTTAGGCAACATAGCGACACCTTGTCTCTACGAAAAAATCAAATAAAAAAATCTATCTGGGCATGGTGGTGCCACCTATAGTCTCAGGTATTCAGGAGGCTGAGATGGAAGGCCTGTCTGAGCCCAGGAGGTCTACAATGAGCTGTGATCATGCCATTGCACTCCAGCCTGGGAAACAAAGACCCAACTCAAAAATAAAAAATTTGGGAAGGGAGCACAAAAACTCAACATTTATTTATATTAAAAAATATGTATTTATTCTTACATGTCTAAACTTCAGTCACCTTCAAAGTACTCTCCATTTGATACATGCACCTGCTGAGACACTTTTTCCACTGCTCAAAACACTTTTGAAACTCATCAATTTTGATGCCTTTTAGTGCTTCTGTCGTTTTTCATTTCACCTCTTCCACATGGGCAAAATGTTTCCCTTTGAGGACTTTTTTCATCCAGAGAAACAAAGGAAAGGCATTCAGGGCAAGATTGGGTGAATACGGAGGGTAGGGCATGGAGCTCATCCCGTGTTTGGTCAAAAACTGCTGAACACTCAGCACAGTGTGGGCCGGTGCACGCTCATAAAACACCCATCATGAAATGGGCAAATGCCTTGAAAGAATCTCCAAAAAAATTCACTGAAGCCAAACACAGCCTCTCTCAACAATACGAGCTAATGTAGATGGGTTTCTAGAACACTTACTTAGTGGGAGAAGTCTGTACTATAAGGGGCCTACCTCCAAAAGATAATTTTTGGTGGGGGTCCCCCTCATGGAAATGAAAATAAGCCAAACGTGGGGGGAAAAAGGCCACTTTTAAAAGATAAATTCCCCTGTTTTCTTTTGAAAACAATCATCACAATGAGAGGGGAAAAAACATTAGGATACCAACTTCTTCTAGGGTGAACTGCCCTGGCCTACCAGGGCTGTTCAGAGAATACTCGGAGGAAGCCCTCTCTGAAGGGGGTGGGAGAGGGAAGAAGGGAAGACAGAGGAGGAAAGGGGAGGTAAATACTAATTCTGCCCGTGACTGCAACCCTATAATTTCTAGGCATGTGCCAAATTTCACAGAAATCTATTAAAAATAGTCTAAAATGATTATTTTTCTGAACTTTAGGCAAATCACTCACGGTTTACTGTGGAATACAGAGCCACAAATCATATTTAAGGGGTACTTTGAGATCTCCCAGGAAAATTTACAGACTTTCTGAAAAGGCAATCATGGAACCAACAGTCAAGTAATTTGAAATGCCAAGTAGATGTCACTAGAAAACCCCTGTTTGTTTGCCCAGTGTAAAGGAAGCAAGTTATTTCATTGACAAGAAGAAAAGTGGTTACCAGTGAATGCACACAGAGTATATGCAGGACACGCACAGAGCTATATATAGGAGTAGGAGGGGATTATCTAGTGATTTTAAATAACCCACATCTAGACTGAGCAGGCATGAATCTAGGCAGTACTACAGTGGCTCGAGGCAGTAGCTGGGACTGATGCTTTCGGAATATCTTAACATTCTGCAGAAACAAAGCCAGGTCTTTGGGAGAGAGGAGTCTACCACCCTCCTTGCCTGATAGGGCACAGAGTGTGATGCACCCCAGGGTATGGACACCCCAGCTAGAAAGAGCTATTTCGAGATTCTACCATCATGAATTTGAGAATGTGCTGGAAGAAAAGGAGGTGTTCCTGTTCATTTGAAATCTGTAGAGGAAGCAGATCGTAATGCCTGATATTTCTTAAAAGAGATTTTCTTTTGTGGCAGAAAAATCTAAAAGGATTACTTGTCAAGGGCCTGGCTCCATCAATTATAATTGAAGAAAACCCGTTTAGAGAAAACTACTTTACTGGGGGGAAAAATGACTTTGGAACATTTGAAATACCTTGACCTATGATGTAATGCCCTCCAAGGAGACTGAGCTAGCAATTCTTCACTGGCAATGAAGTCACCCATCACCTTACTGAGTGTACAGGTAAGTAATAGCTCCAGATTGATTGACTGCCATGAATAATGCTCACAAGTCATGAACATCAGCAGAAACCCAAGAAATTCAATTCTGCTGCATTGTTTTCTACCTGGCAGAAGCCACAGCCGTGTTGACACAAAGCCTATACCAGAACCATGGCTGCTGTGGGTTTTCCTCTGCAAATTGGCTTTCTGGAGGGGTCAAAGTGATGGCCAACAGATCTATTGATGCCCTATATAATCCATGGACATCTGGACTCTATTATCAGGACCAGAGATGGTGGCACAGATGAAGCCTCCTTTTGAAATCTCCGGGTTGAGTTTCAATGACCCCATAGAGACTTTGGTTAAAAGGACTCTTAATGAGCATGTACTTAGTATATTCAATACTGGAACAATTGGTATGCAGAGATGAAAGGAAGAAAAGACAAGAAAAGAAGAATGAATACACATGCACACACACACATACAGAACTAAACTTAAGAAAACGGTGAAGCCGGGCTCAGTGGCTCAGCCTGTAATCCCACGCTTTGGGAGACTGAGGTGAGTGGATTGCCTGAGCCTGCAGGTTTGAGAGCTGCCTGGGCAACTTGGCGAGACCTCATCTCTACAATAAATCAAAAATTAACCGGGCGTGGTAGCGCGCACCTGTAGTTCCAGCTACTTGGAAGGCTGAGGCGGAAGGATTGCCAGAGACCAGCAGGGCGAGGCTGCAGTGGCCGGGAGCAGCCACTGCACTCCAGTTTGGGTGACAGAGTGAGACTCCAATTCAAAAAAAAAAAAGAAAACGGTGAGATCAATTCTATAGCGTCCCTGGAGGAACAATGTCTAATATTCATTTATAAAGAAGAAGAAAGATGGGCCAGAAACCAAACACAGTAGCCTAAGAGACATACATGATATACAGGAAAAAAAGGGATTTCCAAAAGGAAAACATTTTTATAAATACAAAATTAAAATAAGAAATTAAATATTTACTAATAACTATGCCAATATCACAAAAAAAGTTCAAAGTGTATATGATCCAATTCCTATCATTAAGAATTTTATGAGTTAGCTTAGCGTAAAGGAAAAATTAGATAGGTATATATACATACACTTATACCACACAAATATCAAGTAATATTAAAAGACAAATATTAACTAATACTCAAAGGCAACTCCGATTTGTTAATGTCAAGTAACGAGTATCAGCAGAGAAGGGTATTAGTTAGAGGCTCCCTATAGACCAGAGTAAAAGGGAAGACTTCCTGGAGATGAAGATTAAATTAGACCCTGAGGATAGGCCAGGACTGTCTTGAGTAAAAAAAGCAGGAGAAATATTTCAGGTTTCAGGCAGAGAGAATCAAAGTATACAGGAAGCACACAAAGGCTACCTGAAGAACAGCAAACACACCACTCTAGAAGAATGCTTAGAAAAAAAACCAAGAGGGGCCAGGTGCAGTGGCTCATGCCTGTAATCCCAGCACTTTGGGAGGCTGAGAGAATTGCCTGAGTCCAAGAGCTCAAGACCAGCCGGGACAACTTGATGAAATCTCATCCCTACAATAAATCAAAAAATTAGCTAGGCATGGTGGCATATGTCAGTACTTGAAGGCTGAGGCAGAAGGATCATCAAAGTCCAGCTGGTCGAGGCTATAATGGCTGTGATCGTGCCACTGAACTCCAGCCTGGGCAACAGAGCGAGACTCTGACTCAAAAAAAAAAAAAAACAAAAAAAGAAAGAAAAGAAAAAAACAAGAGGGCGAGAAATCACTTAGCTTCATTATACTTCTCAGAGAAGCAGTTTTACAGTCAACACATGCCTAGCATCATGGGGCAGCAGGAGAGGTCTTTTACTTAAGGACTCACCAACCTCCATCTAGGAGCTCATTAGAAATGCAAATGCTGGGTCGGGCTTGATGGCTGGCTCAGCCTGTGGGTCCAACAAGTGGACTACCTGAGCCCGTGGGTTCGAGACCTGCCTGGGCAACTTGGTGAGCTCTTGTATCTACAATAAATCAAAAATTAGCTGGGCATGGTAGTGCATACCTATAGTTCTGGCTACTTGGAAGGCTGAGGCGGAAGAATCACGGGGGCCCAGCAAGTTGACACTGGGGTGGCTGTGAGCGTGCCACTGCACTCCAGCCTGGGCAAAAGAGTGAGACTCCGACTCAAAAAGAAAGAAAGAAATGCAAATACTCAGGCCCCTTCTCAGACCCACTGAATCCTCAACTCGGGTTAGAGCCAGTAGTATACATGTTAATGAGCCTTCCAGGTGATTCTGATGTGTGCTCAAGTTCAAGAGGCACTCATATAAGCTTTCTAACACAATGATACATCTGAACTAATTTACACCCATAAGTGAATCCTTTAAAAGATACACAAGAAACTCTAGTAGATACTTCAGAGAAACACAGGTATATTTCATCTAGCATGCAGGAAAAAAAAATCACGTTCTTGGAGTAGGAGAAAGTATCCATTATAACAAAAATCTCCTTCCAGACTTGCTTCACCTACTTTTTCTTCCTCCTCTCTCTTTGGCCTCTCAAGGTTGGAGTGCTTTTCATGACATTTTAAAATGTGTATGAATAGGAAGCTGGAGAATTCACTCCTTGCTTGATTTATGACCAAAAATATCAAGCTCTTCTTGTTTCAGGCATGGACGTGTTGTGAATTGAGCAGTGGTTTTATACTGTGGCTCATAATGTCACTTCTCAGCAAAACCACTATGGAAGAAAGAGGACTGACTATACTGTTCTCCGCTGACTGTGATACACACTTCCTGAAAGAAATAATTAGGGATCTGGTTTTCACTAGAACACACACACAGGCTAAATTCCACCTCGAGTAAGCAGGATTACAGATTTTGGGTTCCTAGATAACTACACTATTATTGTTTATAGAGTGTTAGTCGTGGAAATGAAATAGTAAAGGTGACGAGCATATTTGAGTACTATGTAATTTAAATCCACAATGTACAATCTTCAGCAGATAAATAAGTATATATAAAAACATTGGGGGGATCTCATCTGGAGAATGTGTTTCCATGCTTGGAGTTTTGTTAGGTTTTATTAAAGTCTTCAGGTCACCCCAAAATTTTAGCACACACCAAATGTCTCCCATATCTCTCTTTATACTTAATAAGTTCATAACGATTTCATGTGAATCCAGCAGTAACTATAAAAAGCCAAGTAATCTGAAGAACACTTTCCAATCCATTTAAAGTCCCAAGAATGCCCCCTAGGGTCAGATGACATCATTATCTATCATTTATTTTAAGAAACTTGGGCTTGAAAAAATTTTTTAATATGCTCTGAATGAATTATAAATGTATTTTTGGATGTAATTTGATTGACTAATCAAGCAATGCCTTATAATAATTAGCGGAACCTGCTATTCTCTGAGTACTTGTTTGAAATATGATGCCCTTTACATGTTCCACACCACCACAAGTCCTGCCTTCACACACAGCCTCAGGCTACACAGCTAGACAAGCCCTCATGTCATCAAACAAGTTCAAGGTGCTTTGTTTATATTAGTAGTATTAGTCCTAATAGGCCTGAGCTGTTCTGCACATGCAGGGCACTACACCAAACTGAGAAGATAATCAGATATGTCATCCATCAAATCTCGACTACTCGAGGTAGTATGGAGTAAAATGGAGGAAAATGCTAGCATCAGGTGCTCAAAAATTCATACAAGTAAATATCACCCTACAGACAGTTTCAAGAGTCTATCCATCACGGTGTGCACATTCTCATATCTCTATAGGCTTGCATAATTAAGAGGGAAACATCCTGGGTGAAGCAGTAACACACTTACCCAAAACTGCCACGAACTGAACTTCAGTCAGATTCGAAGTAGCACCCGCCACCCCTTCCTTGCTGGGAACACAGAAATGCTACTCAAGGAAGGCTTCACTTGGATTTTCTCAAATTCTCCCCTGGGTGGCCCCACTGACTAGAGAAGAAGGTTCCTCGGAGTCGATGGCTTCAGCACCCACTGGTCATGTCAAACTTCACAAGGAAGACGGTCAATGGCCTCCTTCCCTCAGTACCAAACACAAACATGGTTACTTACGTAGAGGATACCCAGTCCTCAAAGCCCCCTCCATCTGTCAGAAGGTGGTTTCTGTCTGGTCCGGGAGGCCTGTGGACAGCTGTAGTTGTGGGAGATGGGGAGGAAAGTGAGTCCAGACTGCTGGTTGGGGTGTCTTCCTTAGGAGGGTGAGGACTGTCACCTGGGGAGAAAACCCATCAAATTTCAAACAAATGCTCAGAGAAGGAAAAGCTCACTCCGCTAGTAACTGCATGGCATTACTTGGTTAGTTAATCAAATTACATGCAAAATTACATTTATAATTCAGCTTGAGAGTATTTGGGTGTCCTGTCTCTAGTTTTGCCTTTTTTTGAAACCAAGGATGCTTAAAAGAAACCATAGATAATATGCAGTGAGGAGTGTTTTTCTCACAAGAAAACCAATTATCAAAGTCAGACCGAATGGAAGATAAAAGCTTTGATGATAGCCACAATGACTTCCTCATCTATAAGGAGCCCAGACATAAACAGGTGACGTCAAGAGCAGCTTGGAGCAGCATGCCACACTTGCGAGGTCTAACTTCTCACTCTCTAGTCACTTGTTGGTTCCTTAAGCCAATCTCAGTTGCCATGTCATGCATAATAAATTAAACAACTCTAAGGTGACCTTGTCTTCTGAGCTGATATCTTGGATGACAATTTCTTTTCCTTTTTTTTTTTTTGAGTCGGGGTCTCACTCTGTCACCCACGCTGGAATGTAGTAGCATGATCACAACGATCATGGCTCACAGCAGCCTCGACCTCCTAGGCTTAAGTGATCTTTCCATGTCAGCCTCCCAAGTAGCTGGGACTACAGGCATGCACCACCACATTCAGCTAATTTTTTTTTTTTCATTTTTCGTAGAGATGAAGTTTCGCTATGTTGCTTAGGCTGGTCTCAAACTCCAGGGCTCAAACCATCCTCCCATGGCCTCCTAAAGTTCTGGCACTGGATGGCAATTTCTAACAGCCCAACATTAATATCTCAGACACAGAGAAATGTCCATTTCTTTGAACATCAGGACGCTAAACAAGAGTCAGGTCTCTGTGGTGATAGCACAGGATGAACTGAAATCAAGACTAAAAGGCACATCCTAAATGAACTGGATGATGTACGCATCCACAGAGGAGCATTTTATTAAACACGTTTAGTACCATTTGTTCACAGTAGGAGTGGAAAATGCAGAAGAGGGAAGAGCACTCTTAAGGGCAACTGTTTCCCTTAACTGGTCTTGCTTTCACAGTACTCGCATCTACCATAAAATGCACCTGAACAGCACCCATCAGAGCTTGGTTCCATGGTCCTCATCAAATATTCACTCCTCTGGGCTTCAGGTGTGGTGGCTCATGCCTGTAATCTCAGCTCTTTGGGAGGAGGAGGTGAGAGGACTGATTGCCTGAGCCGGGGATTCAAGATCAGCCTGAGCAACTTGGTGAGACCTCATCTCTACAATAAATTTTTTTAAAAATTAGCCAGGCATGTTGGCATGTGCCTATAGTTCCAGCTTCTTGGAAGGCTGAGGTGGAAGAATCATCTGAGCCCAGGAGGCTGAAGCTTCAGTAGCTGTGAGCGTGCCACTGAACTCCAGTCTGGGCGACAGAGTGAGATGTCAACTCAAAAAAACCCCAAAAAACCCAGTAGCAATGTTCTATGAAGATGGCACTGATTTTATGAAGTAGCCGTGATTTTATAAGTGACAGGTCACAACGGTGGCCAACAAACTGCCATGGAAGCGAATGACACACACATGGAGGTTGATAACCCCCAGCTACCCCCAGCTTCCAGCTGATTAAACTTTCATGTCTTCTCAGTTCAAGCTCCTAGAACCAGAGTAAGCCTGAGTGCCAGGAACAGCAAGGAACTTGCTCTTGGAAAACCATCTTAGGTGGATTTCAATTCTCTTATAAACGAAGCACAAGAGAAATTCCAGGATCTCATTAAGCTAGATCCCAAGATACCAATCTTGAAAACTGATTGTACAACATCATTTTTTTTTTCTTGGACCCAGCTTACAAGTAAGGTTATAAGAGAGAATCTTAGAAATTAAGCTCTAGAACAATTGTATTCTGAGATTTAGGAGTTGGAGGTGGTGGTGATGGCTGGAAGAAGGAATTGCTTACGGGAGCAGTTAGTAGGGGACAGACACCTTGAGTACCATGTGCAAAAGATACTGGTAGGGTAGTTTCCTAAGCTCTTTCTTTCATAAGCGTTTCAGGGGAGGGCAAAGGGTGGAGGTGGCGGGGTCGGTTGATGAACCCTACCTCTGCGGACAGGTCTTCCTCCTGATCTGAGTCTCCCAATTTGTAAAGTCTAGAATATGATTGCTCTCTCAGTGAAGCAATCATAGAATATGATTGCTCTCTCAGTGAAGCCACTTCTCCCACAAGCTCTTCACCACAAAAGCGTTGAGCTAACTGGAGAAATTCAGCCCCCAAAGAAGGGCCAATTTCCAAGCAAATGGCCCAGAACCCACTGATAGCCCACTGCTATGATTGCCTTTTGATGTATTTTCTTTCTGGGATACAGTGCACTTTGGAACGAAGGCTGTTGCCCTCTGTGCATGGAGAGTTCAACTCCATCAGTTCTTTTCTGCAAATGAGCCCCCAGGGCAGCAAGGGGGCTGGACTCCAGCTTTCCCAGGCCTCTCCCTGTGCCCCTCAGTCATCATGAGCAATGACTCCCTTCAAAATGAAGAGGGTCTCCCATATAAGCCCAGCACGGAGTCCAGAGTAAACCATGAACATCGACCTGCATGAGAGCTGCCTTCAGGCCTTGGCTAGACATAGCAAAATGTCACCAGTTCTGAAGCGCCACAGTGAGTCAGATGCCAGCAACTCCCTGACTGCAGGAGGAGGCTGGGCCCTGGCCCTTGGCCTTCCCTGGGACCTGTGCCCTGACTGCTGGGCAGGACATGATACAGCAGAAGCAGCAAAAGAGAATCTGGGCCCAGCTTCTTCCCTGACTCGCTCCTACTGTGAGAAACCTGTCAATGAGAAACAGCTTTGGGGAGCTGGAGACCGAGGGTCTAACGTGACTTTTAAAAGATGCCTGAGATGTTTTTACAACCAGATACAGCAGATCATTTACATTGCCTCTAATCCTTTCCCCAAGTTGACTGACACAGCACAAATTGTCATTCAGCGTATTAAGTCATATTCTATTAAGAGAATTCGCTCTTCCTTCCTGCCAAACAGTGGCAAGCTGAACCCTCAAGGGAAAATAATATATTGGTAGAAGGGAATGTTGACACAGACTGATCAAACGAAGAGATACCTCATCCTACTTTCCAACTGTACAAAATTCCTTTCTCCTTTCCTGTTCAGCAATGAGCTCATCTACCTGAGAGAATCACTGAATATGAGGGAGAACAATGTTAATTCCTACAACATCAAATATGTCTAACCATTTTTGAAACATAAGTTTGCCAAAAAATCCAATGACTGCTTTTCAACCAGTATGAAAATGGTAAATTTTTTTTTTTTAATTCTACATTCAACAATTTCTGGATAAAGGTTTTAAGTCCTATGAAACTAACTTAAAATTGAAAATGAAAGTTACATACTCTCGTTATTTTTCACCTGCTATATATATATATATATATTTTTTTTTTTTTTTTTTTTTTTTTTTTTTGAGTGATAACACAACTGCTTCCTTTAGGTGTTACTCTTTAATAGGACTTTACAAACAGGCAAATCACCTATGAGTAAGAAGGTTGTTTCGGTAAGTGAACAGAAATGGCGCTACGGTACTTTCATTATGAATAGACTCAGAGATAAGAAACTCAATAGGAAACAAAGACAGGCATGTGACTCATGCCTGTAACCCCAGCACTTTGCCAAGCTGAGGCAGGAGGGTAGTTTGAGCCCAGGAGTTCAAGACCATCCTGGGCAGCATAGCAAGACCTTATCTCTACAGAAAATCAAAACAATTAGCTGGGTGTGGTGGTGTGCACCTGTAGTCCCAGCTGCTCAGGAAGCTGAGGTGGAAGAATTGCCTGAGCCCAGGGAGGCTGAGGCTGAGGTAAGCTGTGATCATTGTGCCGCTACATTCCAGCCTGGGGGACAGAGTAAGACCATGACAAAAAAGGAAAAAGAAAATGAACTATCACCATCTAGAAAAGAAAATGGCTTCCCCCACAGCATCTAGCTAGTTCCCACTTCTCCACCAAGCACGTGCCGACCACCTCCCCTCTCTTCTCTCCTTTCTCACAGCCAGAAGCAGCCATCAGCTTTTTATTTCATTGTCATGTTATGGTTTTAGTTCCCCATTTCCATGATACATTTTTTTTCACGGTGGAGACCATGTCTTGGTCTTGTAAATCCTTAAAGAACACAATGCAATGCCAGGCAAATTAGGAATCATCAGGATATACTGTGAACTCATTAGCACAAGGGAGGAACAGACAGTCGCGGGGCCCTGCTAGGCCTAGGAAGAAGGGAGGGAGGAAGGTGGAGGGCCATGTGACAATGCAAAGGGTACCTGGTCCACTACCAGGGGGCGTGAGGGCAGTTGGAAGCCCAAACTTCACCTTCATGCGGCCTGCGTGTGTAATTAACCCTCACGTATATCCTACATCTCTATAATAAAATAAAATTTAAAAAACTACTGTGGACTCCCTTCTCCAAAAAGTATCATGAATATGGAAAGCCATTGCCTCTAGAAATCGAGAAAGGGGAAAAAAAATCTAAAAATCTCAATATATTCTCACAAAATCTGCACTCATCCTCCCCCGTTTCAAGCCACAAGCCTCTCTTAACCCTTTTTATATGCTCAACTAGCATTTACTAAGCTTCTACGTATGGGCAAGACACGCCACGGATGTTGAGCTGTAAAGGTAAATAATTACTGGCTAGGCACAGTGGCTCACGTTTGTAATCCCAGCACTTTGGGAGGTTGAGGCGGGAGGATCATTTGAGCCCAGGAGCTCGAGACCAACCTGGGAAACATGATGAGACCTCGTCTCTTAAAAAAAAACAACAATTAGTTGGGTGTGGTCCTGTAGTCCCAACTCTTCAGAAGGCAGAGATGGGAAGATCACTTGAGGCCAGGAGGTCAAGGCTGCAGTGACCCAGGATCATGCCACTGCACTCCAGCCTGGGTAACAGAGTAAGACTCTGCCTCAAAAAAGTTAAAAAAAGAATTGGTCTTTTTTTCACTAAAGGTGCTCATTGTACAATACAGAAGACAGGTAGCAACAAGCACAGCAAAATGGTAGTTTCTGTTATAATATGATTATATCAAGGAGATCTGAGACGCAGAGAAAGGAGTTTCCAAACAGTAGCCAGGATGAAAGACATACAGGAGTCAAGTAACAGAAATAGGAAGAAATGACAGGCCGAGTTTCAACAAAAGAGCTCTGGTAGAGAAAATATCAAGGTTGATAGAAGACAGAGGAGAGAACACAATCATTTTCAAAGCGACAAGGGTCAAAGGCAGAAAGCAGGTGGATGGAGTAGGGGGCAGGGCTCTGCATAAAACATGAAGGCAAATGAACTTATTGTGCAGGTACTGGGAAATTGCTGCAGAGATTAAGCAGGGGAGTGACATGATCCAGAGAATGCATTCGAAAGACATCCAGGAATTACAGCCTTGGAACTCAGTGAATAAAGGGAAAGGGAGAGAGAAACTTCAGACGACCCTCAAGTTCCTGGCTTAGGTAACTGGGTGGATGGTGGAATCAGTAAATGAAATAGGGAATTTTTAAAAGAGAGAGAGAAAACTGGGTCTGGGAGATATTAAGACCTACTGTAGGCATGTTGGGTTGGGGTGTCAATAAAAAAATCCAGATGAGGGTATCCTGAGAAGGGTTGGCTATGCAACCCCAGGGCTCAAGGGAGAAAAGGCTGGGGTAGTTTAACTGATCTGCGAGTCATGCACTTAGAGCTGAAAGTCATGGCACTGGATGGAGTGAAGGAGGGGGAAAATGTAAGAGAACCTTAGAAGAGCTTCAAAGGTAAAGCGCAGGCTTCTCTGCAGAGCACTGTTTCTACTGTTGTTGCTGCTGTTGTTTCAAATACAGTGTTCTTTTGAAAATATTTAAGATTCCCCTACAAACATCAATTCTCATAAAAACTGGACAAAAAAATATGCCTTTCATGACAGCCTTATACCAGGGGTGCCAAAAAAAAATGTATACGCACTTTAGGAGCTGTTATCTATGTATTACTTCTCGAAGTTGGATTGAATTATGGTAGCAATGTGTAGCATGACATTCACTCAAAAGATGGCGTTAATCAAATGAATGCTAGCATCACCCTGTGACAGGCAGGACAGCCAAAGAAAACGGCAGAAACATGGTTGTCGTGCAAGGAGCACAAGACCATTTTGAAGTAGTATTTGAAATTTGAGAATGCTGTGGAAGTAGGACAATGGAAGCCTGAGTATGCAACAGAATCTCCAACATGCCTAACAACTACACACATTCGTGATGAGTTTGAGATGCATGGTATAGTGTGTGATGTGCACAAGGGAAGACCTGGGAGGGCTCTCACAGCAACAAGTCCTGCGGGAGTTTGCCATCATCAGAAGTGTCTGGACACTGATGGTCACCACTCTGAGGACCTCTTGTAATTGCAGAAGTCAAACATGACCTGTATTCATCTTTTGTTATTGGTATATACGGAGTATTGCAATTTTAAGACAGTGTTTTCCTTTCTTAAAATGGGTATACCTCTTTTGGCACCCTCTGTATTTCACTATTTTGTCTGAGTTCTTTGTAAGCCTGAGCATATGAGCAAGTGCTTTATTCTCATGATAGACTAAAACAATCTTCAAAGATCGGCAGAAAATGAGACCAAGAAGAAGAAACAAGAACTTGGTAATTCTTCTACCTCTAATAGTACAGAGGATAGTTATATCTTGAATTTTAATATACTGACAAGCTTTCACCCTGGTTGACTTTTTTGTTCTGATGACAAGCTATTCCTTCTATTCATCATCTAGTCCTGTCACTGAAAGGGAAATGCTTTTGCATGTTGGAAGGACTAAAGTTTTGGACTTCCCTGCCATTTTGTTCATTACGTGCTTGTCTCCTCTCAAATATATTTCCTGAGAGTAAAGTCAAAGATAGTTCCTCTTTAAATCCCTTCCTTGCTGTTCCACTTAGCCAAAAAGGTGTGGGTATGGCATGAAACCACGGAAGATTTCTGTTATTCCTCAGAGATGAATGGTCCCTACCACAGCAAGGCTGTTCCCTGTTCCTCATTCTTAAACACCTGGCTTATGTATGAGCAGACGTAAGGAAGGAAAGGAGAAGAAGATAGAAAAGAGGAAAGGAAACAATCATTAAAAAAACATATATATCTAATGCATTTGCTTAATTTAATTTAAGCAAACCTCCCAGTCATGCATTTGGTTAGCTGGCAGACAGATGAAGATGAGTACTGCAGTATAAATACTCTTCCTGTCAGGTAATAATCTTAGATGCTTCTAATGATCACATAGTCAATCATCAGGATCAAAGAAAGATTTACTGAGAACAAGACAACTGTGCCTAGAACAACACAGCAACACTTTTATGATAAAGTCCAGTCAGAACATCTTTTGCCAAGACGGAATGAAAGTTTCAGTGGAAACTCAGCCTTCCTCCCACATATGCCCAGCAAGAATAACACCAAGAAATTATTTTAATACATAAAAAGGTATCACTGGGCTCAAAAACCTTGTATACATCTCTGTGGAGCAGAAACAGAAAGGAAGCGTTCAGGTCAGTGGGGGCATACACCAAAGGCTTATGGTTCCAAGACCAACTGAGAACAGCAGAACCGGCCAGACACTTAAATCCTGTGGGCTTCTGGTATCTACAATACACCAGGTGTGGGGCAAAGGGGCTGGAGTCAGGCTCTCCATGTGGAACTCGGAGCTGGGAGAAGCTCTCTACACTAGACAGAGGCCAAGAGTCCATGATATGTTCCCCACTTGCCTGGGGAATAGATTTGATGTTTCTGCCCCTCCTGTCCCTAGGATGGGAATATTGTACTAGGAATAATAGTACCTGATTCTGAACCAAGCAAAACTAGCAGAGGCAACAGCCAGAGAGGGAAGGACAAAAAGGAGAGGAAGAGGCACCAACCTACCCTAAATGTGCACACACACAATCCTCCTTCACCATGGACTTGTAAACTAAAGCTCCTACGAACAGAAAGAAAACGAAGACAGTCAGCAACTCAACAAAAAAGAAAATGCAGAGATCTAGAAATTTGCAACATATAGAATATAAGTGAAATTGTCAACATCCAGTTCCTAGAAGAAGAAACAGATTGAGAGGAAGAAATATTTAAAGAAATGATGACCAAATTCCCAAAATAAAAGAAACTTGAAAGACCACAATCAAAAGGACTCCAAGTACCAAATAGAGGAATTTTTTAAATCCTGCACATATGTCACATCATAGTGAAGTCTAAGAATATTAAATACAGTCAGGCATGGTGGTTCATACCTGTAATCCAGGCAATTTGGGAGGCGGAAGCGAGAGGACTGCCTGAGCTCAGGAGTTCGAGACCAGCCTGAGTGACATGGTGAGACCACATCTCTACAATAAATCAAAAAATTAGCTGGGCATGGTGGCACGTGCCTGTGGTTCCACCTACTTGGAAGGCTGAGGTGAAAGGATTATCTGAGCCCAGCAGGTCGAAGAGGCGGTGGCTGTGAGTGTGCTACTGCACTCCACCCTGGGCAACAGAGTGAGACTCCAGCTCAAAAAAACAAACAAAAAACAAAGCATCCACCTATAAAGAACAGACCATATGAAAAAGAACCAGAGTGATATCAGATTTCTGAACAGCAACACTAAGTGCAGAATAAAAATGAAGGAATATTCTTAAGGTAGTAAAGGAAAATAATTTTGAGCAGAGAATTATATATTCAAACTGCCAAACTACCATTCAAATATGAAGGCATAATAAAAATATTATCAGACATAAAAATTACCAAAGGTTGGCCATACAAAGAACTATATTGATAAGAGAAATTTCTTAGAGAAATACTTGAAGTATTTAAATAAAAGAAGAAATGTAGGATGTTCAACTAACTTGGTAATATCTACTGTTGTCTTTTCATAAAAATCTAGGACAAGAGGAGAGGGAAGAAAGCATAACTTAAATAATCCAGAACTCAAATTCTAGAAAATACCGATATGGTGAATGTGGGAAGGCCAGAGGGAGTTGAGAGTTCATTAAATTATTTGTCTTATTGAGAGTAGGGGGAGAAATACACACAGTTAAGAAAGCAATAGAGAAATAACACTAAACATCTCAAAACAAAGGCAACCACATTGAAACCAAAAACAAAATATGTACCACAGGAAATAACAGAAGAAAATTTGTTTTTTTTGAAGGAAAAGTAAGACAGAAGAAAAAAATATTCAAATTAATTAAATGAAAAAATAAAAATGAAATCCTAATATCATACTAATTATAATAGGTATAAATGGATTAAACTCACCAATTAAAACACAGTGACCCTCCATTATTATATTTTTAGACTCAGCAATATATTGACTACAGGAAATAGGCTTAAAAGAATAAAAGAGGAATATTCCAGGTTAAAAAAAAAAAAAAGGTAAAGATCTTAATAAACAACATGAAGGCTATTTTGTACTAAAAAAGAAACAAAAGGACTGAACAACAAGATAAGCCAGCAGACACTATGATGGACTTCTAAGACTTGGCTAGGAAGGAGGCAGCCTTGGATGTCCTTGCCAAAAGCAGGAATCCATACTAGAACGGTCACTGTTTTGATCTAATGATCAGGATCTCATAACAAATGACAGAACTGCAAGGAAAAATAGAAAATCAACAATTGTATTTGATAATTTTTTTTTTTTTTTGAGTTGGAGTTTCACCCTGTCGCCCAGACTGGAGTGCAGTGGCCGCTCCCGGCCACCGCAGCCTCGCCCTGCTGGGCTCCGGCGATCCTTCCGTCTCAGCCTTCCAAGTAGCTGGAACTACAGGCACACACTACCACGCCCAGCTGGTTTTTGATTTATTGTAGAGATGAGGTCTCGCCAAGTTGCCCAGGCGGGTCTTGAACCCGTGGGCTCAGGCAATCCACTCACCTCAGCCTCCCAAAGTGCGGGATTATAGGCTGAGCCACTGAGCCCGGCTGTGTTTGATAATTTTAACACTACTCTTAGATATTGATCGCAAGCAGACCAAAAAAAGGACATTTATAATTAACAATACAAAGTTGATATAGCTAATACATGCACAATTCACGTTATTTTCAAGAAAACAGAATATTTCTGAAGGAAGGCAATAAAGAACAAACAAAAAGATATATTTTATAATTTTCATATATTGGTAAAGGAAATGTGGTTAAAAAGATAATCATAATGGAAATTAAGAAATATTTAGAAATCAGTGTTAATAGAAACATTTCATATCCAAATTTGTGCAACACAGCAAAAAAAAAAAAAGAGAGAGAGAGATTTATAGTCTTAAAATACTAGGAAACAAGAAAGTTTCAAAACATTTTAATGCAATATTTAAACAGACCATTTTCCTAAATATTATCAAAGAAGTCATGACTTTAAAATATTTAGACTAAATTCAGTCAACGTGAAGTTGAGCATGAAACTAGAATTTAATGAAATACATTTGATGTCTTTTTAAATTTTAGTGTACTCCCTCAACAGGAATTACTTGTATACTATTTAATACACATGACTTACTCCATTAATTAAAAAGCGAATCTTCTTAACTATTATTTTTAGTATTTCTTGGTATGTTAGTCTCTGAGAAGAAAAATTTCACAAAATTCACAGTGGGAATCAACGAGAAAATGTGTTCTGGCATAAAAACACTCACTCTAAAGACAGAGAAATACATTTCAAGGCCAAACATCATCTATTTTACCTTTGAGGGTGGCTTCAACCACATTTTGGTGGACTCTTTTCACCAGCAGGGGCACAACTGCTCGGATTAACCTCCACCTCCTGCCCCACTCTCCTTGAGACTGAATCCACCCTCCCGCCCTCCTGCATCTTCTCTCTTTTCAATAGGGCCGCCCCATAAGAACCTACAGTCTCTTGCTCAGTGTATGTCCACAGCTTTTTTGCCCAACTGCTGTGTGTGCTTTAATAATGTTGTACCCCAAAATGTGGCCTTAATGTCCATATTTAAGTAGGACTCAGGAGGATCGGGAAGGGAGGAAGGAATCAACATCAGTTGGGTAAAAGTCACACACAAATAGCTCAGGAAATAAAATCAACAGGAAGAGTCTGAAACTGGGCGGGGGATTATGAAATGCTGCCATAGGAGAAGATTTTGTTTGTTTGGCTAACGTATACGATCCTGTTTAAAACATAACCTTTGAACTAAGCAGGAGACAGTCATCCCCTCACCCTTCCACCGCGTGGCAGGTATTATGACATCCATAAAATCTCCTCCTTACCAAAGTGGCCTTCTCCTCTAATGCTACCAAGGACATACAGAGCACTGAAAAGGACAGCAGTGCCTGGCATCAGGAACAGAACAGTCAAACTCATTTCATACATATTCTGGCATCATTTCTGCTTTGTGAAAATAAAGTCTGGGTTGTTATATTTTATCATGTCAAAAACTGGTGCCTAATACTACGCTGACTAGTATCAAGTAAAATAAGACAAAACTTTTATTTTTTTCCTCCCCAAGTTCAAAATGCTGTTGGACTTGACACTGTAAATAAAATCTAATTCTGAACAACCCATGTGGTGGTGTCTTATGTAAGTACAGATGAATCTGACTAGGAGCTGGTAGGAAGCTTCAGTCAACATAAGAAACAGGATAGGAACCAAGTAACTGAAATTATAGCTTGATAGAGTTCAAAGGGTATAGCTAACATCCATTCTTTACTGCTTCAGTGCCTGGGAGGAGTAGGGAGCACCATACTGTTTCCTACAATGTGGTTAATACAAGTCAAAGTATACCACTTGACTCACAGGAAATGAGACACCTTAGGGCTGTCATACCGGATCAGAACAAGGACTCATCTAGCATGGAATCCTGTTTTAAACAAGGACATCCAAGGCTTCCTCCTTCCTAGCCAAGTCTTAGAAGTACATCATAATGTCTGCTGGCTTTCGAACCACTTGGTGAACCTTTCACGGGCAGGGAAACATTCAAGACTTCCAACTTGGAGTAAAGAAGCTTGACTTTCAGAACAGCCTGACACTCATAACTGCCTCAAAGGGAAGATTCCGGTTTTGTCCGGTATTTGATTTTGCACCTTGTCCTTAGTACTAGCACTCCAATAATTAGTGACTGTCAGGTGCCCAAACTTCTGATGAGATTGAGGGAAACTGGAAAATATCATGCCTGAAGAACACAGAAGGACAACCTATCTCACCTCTCTGGATTATCTAATACTGGCTTCTTCCAAATACCCTTCTCCTTATTGTTGAAGAAAAGTGAACAAACTTGTTTCTTCACATCCTATCCAGATGCTTGGTTGGACCAGAAGGTCATGGAGTTCTACGACCCTGTCTAACTAGAAGCTATGACATACACATAAAATGATAAGTGCAGACAGGGTAGTCTGTGAATTGCATGGCTGAGAAGGGGGTCAGGATTAACCGGGTCAAAATCCAATTAACACCTAAACAGCCCATGTTAACCTGGTGCTCCCTCACATCTTTCCATATGTTAGTCAACTTAACCTAAAATGGTCAAGGAATGGAGTGAGAGAACTTTCTTCATGAACCATCATCCTAGAGGCATCAAACACGTACAGTCTATAGAAAGAAACAGTCCAAAGCAAGACAAAAATTAAAGTTGAGATATTTTTCGAGTCAGATATTCATTCTTTTATTTTTTTGAGTTGGAGTCTCACTCCGTTGCCCTGGCTGGAGTGCAGTGGCACGCTCACGGTCACCCCAGTGTCGACCTGCTGGGCTCTGGCGATCCTTCTGTCTCAGCCTTCCAAGTAGCCGGAACTACATACAGATGCATGCCACCATGCCTGGCTATGTTTTGTGATTTATTGTAGAGACGAAGTCTCACCAAGTTGCCCAGGCTTGAACCCATGGGCTCGGACAATCCACGCGCCTCGGCCTCCCAAAGTGCTGGGATTACAGGCTAAGCTACTGAGCCTGGCCTAGATATTTATACTTATCCTCCTCAACACCTAGGCCAGAAAAATTATATCATATTATCTTATATATTAGTTTTCCTTAACTGGAAAAGCGCGCGCACGCATGCACGAGCGCGCACACACACACACGCACGGTTCCTTTATTAAACAAATTAGAACAGTAAAGACAAGTTAGGGAACTTTGTCAAAGATGTTGCAAATGTAATGGGCATCTTTCTTTAAAAAAGCAAATCCAACCCACCACCCCAAAGAAATTCTTTACTGTCCATAGAGTAGTAAGTGTTAAATGATTAATGTTAGAAAACAGTCTAGATTCTTTGATCAAAAAGTCTTAAATCTTACATTAGGGTAAAGGGGGGAGTGGGATTAAGACATGAATCCTGCCAACTGTCCATTAAGGCAAGAAAGCTGATCGTGTTTCTCACCAGGGGGAGGTGCACTGAGATACAGGTTACAACTGCCAAGTGGAAGGGAAGGTTCTGGAAGTCCCACTTACCCTGATTCTCAGTTGTACTGCAGGCTCAAGTAATATCGTCCTAGGGAGGGGGCAAAACCCTTCTGGTCCTCTCATTCCACTCCCCCCTCATGAAACAAGACAAAGTTGAGAACCATAAGGAAGCCAAATAATGCTCAGAAGAATGAGTCAGTAGTCAGAAAGGAGTTCACTTGCGCAGTGTTATCTCTTTATCTGAAATCTGGTCTAGGAAAGGGAAGCAACCCTCAAGGAAATAGCATTCCACCCCCCAATCCCAAAGGCACAGAAGCAAAACTACATACAGATTTGCAACCCTAAAAAACTGAATAAGAGAAAAGGCAGCTCCCGGACTATAAATCAAATTGTCGCATCAGGTATGAAAAGACATGATGAAATTGCCATAAACTTAGGAAGTAAATTTTATTTTTTGTTTGCAAAATTTTGTTTTTTGTTGCAAGATTTACAAAATTAAGCACAATGCTGACCCCCAAAATCTACTGTGACAGCTAAAATATGCCAAAAGTGCATGCTAGGAAAAGTTGACGAGAGAATCAGCTGTTATAATCAATCACGTGACAAAAAATACAGACCCCATTATAAAGTTATAGCAGCAGCTAACAGGCATTAGGTTACAACTCCAGGAACCACCTCTGCCTCTTGCAAAGGTCGATGGAAGTCTGCAGCAATTCAATTACAAAGCACGTTAGACAAGCTCAGTTGCAACGTCAATAGAAATCAAGGCAAATTGCTTTACTCTATAAAGCAGAGAACATTTTTATATCATCATCATAGTCCCGGGACATTATTTAGAGACTAAAATTTTTGCCTACATAAACAAACAAAAAATATATAACAACCATGTGCTATCAAACTTGGGAACCAAAAAGTAATCAGATACTGAATCAAACTGTCTTCCATAAACTTCTGAGGAAACTGCCACTTTGACAGCTCAGGGAATTTAGAGCCCTGCACTCAGAACACAAACTCCAGCAGAACTGAGACAGTGAGGGCTATTAGACTCCTAGCAATTCGCCTGTTTGTCTCTCCCTAACTATACTTCTCACCTAAAGGATATTCATTATTATCAATTGCCAGATTAAGATGTTAGCAACCAATAAATCTAGGTCTTACGCTGGACAGAAATAACCACCAATAAATAGACTAACTTACATTTTCTGAGAAAGTATAACAAATATGAAAGTATATTCGAAGCCCTCTTTCTTCATACAGCAGGCCCTCAAGAAAATACAAACTAAAATTCTTGAACATGTACCACTTGTTGGCTGGTCTACATCCATTAACTCAGTTGTTCTTGGCAAAAACCATGTCAAAGTATTATTGCCCAAACTCTTGAGGTTTAGAGGGGGATTTGCTGAGATCATAAAAGACATCAAGAGAGGACAGGGATTTAAATCCATGTTAGTTTAAATCCAAATGTAACCACAAACAAGTCTACCATTCAATAAAACTCTTTGCTGCTTAAATATTTCCAGTAATAGTGATCCCCAAAATGCCAGGACAATGTGACTATGAGAGTAGTTAGGTGAAGGTGAAGACATATTAATTCGAACAGGAAAACACTAAACCATAAAAGCCAGCCAGTCTCACTGCAGTGCCGATGAAGTCTCTCCAGGTAGAACTCATGCTACAGAACACTATGCTTTCTTTCTAGGGCTCTGCTGCTCATTGCTTCTGCTTCCAAATCTTAAACTTTTACCCAACACCCTAAGTACAGGGCACAGGTTGCAGAGTTAAGGTGAAACTTTTGTAAATCAAATATTTATAAATGTATGTTGTGTGTATATGTGTGTATTTATATGTGTAAACATAAGACACACACGTGTGTGTATAACAAGTGAAACACTATAGAAAAAAGTATGAAATAAAGATATGTATAAAGAAAAACACCAGACTCCTACCCCCTAAGGATAACCATCGTCATAACTGATTATTTTTCTGGATTTATTTCTAAGTCTATAGTACATTTATTTATGTACATAGTTTTCCCTTCCAAAGTGAGATTTTTGCAAGTTCTGTTTTATAACTTGCTTTTTTCATTCAGAAGCATACCATGTGCCTGTGGGTGCCTAGGAGGAGACCTGCATCATCTGTGTCTGGCTGGGCTGTAAATCCTGAGTTCTCTTCTGAGTACATCTGGACCACAGAATGCACAGAATACTATTTAGCAGTGAAAAGGAGAGGAAACTGTCTTTATACTGACATCAAAAGCAGCACAAGATGTGCTATAAAATTTTAAAAACAAGAAAGTTGCAGAATTGGCTCTTGGAGCAGAAGGGGATAAATAAGGATAGGCTCTATATTCATATTTGTTATATGTACACTAGAGGATAAAACTGATGGTGTTCAATCCATTTTGACATATACAAACAGCAGTTTCCCATAACCTTGCTAATAATAATGATCGGCAACCCAGTTTGAATGTTAATTCTGGAGGGATTTCAGAAACTATAGGTTGAACTGCATGAAATTCCCAGTGCTTCCCTATTTTTGACCTACAACATGGAATAAAACGAAATTGCTGATATGAGATCATTTTTCATCTAGAAGACAGCAATTGTATGTGGTTCCACTGGAATCAGTGGTTCCAGATCTGGTTTGCAGACGCAGGAACTGAGTCGATGGGATGGAATAGCATCTTGCCACTTTGTGTCTTTTTTATAATTAATGATCTTTCAAATATGGGAATATATCATTTACTTAAAAATTTTTTTAAAAAAAAGAAAGGAAGGGAGAAAAAAAGAAAAGTAACAGCAACATCTGGTAGCATCAAATTTCCAGTTGGGTTCACTTTCCAAATTTCTAGCAACCTGTGAAGGCATCAAGTGCCTAAGGTAGGAGATCTCCTCACTACAACCACCCCAAGACCAGATGTTTGTTCATTTAGGTAAGCGGTTGCATAAATAATAATAAAATACTTGTGTAGTATGTTCTAATATCACTGAATTAAAACGGGTCACTTCCCTTCTATTTTTTCCATAAAAAAGAAGCCCCAGCTTTTCTCCTGGAAGGTCCACGTTACAACGTATTGTGTTCCACGTTTAAAACCATAGTCATCCCTGGCTCTTCCTTCTTCCTTATCTCCTGTATCAAGGCTATGGTTCTGATATTCTTACAACAAAGCTAACCATTTTTTTAAAGTGGAAAACCTAAGACTCATTCTTAAAATTAAAAAATAAGTTGGGCACGGTGGCTCACACCGATAATCCCAGCACTTTCGGAGGCAGAGGCAAGAGGATTGCCTGATCTCAGGGGCTCTAGACCAACCTGAGCAACATGGCAAGACTTCAACTCTACAATAAAAAACTTTTTTAAAAAGTTAGTTGGGCGTGGTGGTGCATGCCTGTGGTTCTAGCTACTCGAAAGGCTGAAGCGGAAGGATCACTTGAGCCCAGCAGGTTGAGGCTGTGGTGGCCATGAGCATGCCACTGTACTCCAGCCTGGATAAATCAATCAATCAATCAATCAATAGTATATAGTTAGAAATGTACAGAATATCCCTGCCAGGACTCGCGAGACTCTCCAGAGAAGAGTGAGTGTTTACCGTGGCCCTTGTATTCCTCAGAGTGATTGAGAACCCAGACTCTGGTATCAGACTGTCTGGGTTCAGTCCTGGTTTTGGTGCTGATCCACCATGGGGTATTTAACCTTTCTGTGTCTCAAGTTTCCCAAACTATAATATAGGGATGATAGCACTACCTATAGAATTATTCTGAGGATCACCTACATTTAACAAATACTGATAAAAACAATATTTGACATATAATATGGTAATATGTAACTGTCTACTATTATTACGTTTTGGATTTTGTTTCATGTTTTTGTATTAACTATTAACAATTTAAAGAAAATAAGCATATATTTAAAATAACCAAGATAGGCCAAGTGTGGTGGCTCATGCCTATAATCCCAGCACTTTGGGAGGTTGAGACCAGCCTGGGCAACATAGCATGACACTATTGCTACAATTTAAAAATTAGCAAGGCCTGATATTGCACACCTGTAGTCCCAGCTACTCTGGAGGCTGAGGTGGGAAGTTTGCTTGAACCCACGAGGTCAAGGCCACAGTAAGTTATGATCATGCCACTGCACTACAGTTCGCCTCTCTAGGAAAAAAAAATTAAAATTAAGATAAAATAGTCAAGATATGAAACTGCTGGAAACTTAAATAATCCATATTTCTATTCTGACCCCAAAAAGAAACATAAAAATTATGACCATAATCACATTTTTTTTTTTTTTT
>NW_007252238.1:781097-817079 GCF_000164805.1 Carlito syrichta | reverse complement strand
GTAATCCCGCGCCTTTGGGCGGCTGAGGTGAGTGAATTACCTGAGCCCACGGGTTCGAGACCTGCCTGGGCAGCGAGACCTCATCTCTTCAATAAATCAAAAAATCAGCCGGGCGTGGTAGCGCATGCCTGTAATTCCGGCCACTTGGAAGGCTGAGGCGAAAGGATAGCCGGAGCCCAGCAGGTCAAGGCTGCGGCGGCTGGGAGCGGCCACTGCACTCCAGTCTGGGCGACAGAGTGAGACTCCAACTCAAAAAAATAAAAATAAGATAAAAAGTAAAATAAATAAAAAATCATGCTACTGATTTTAGAGGCTCTTGGTATATCCAAAACACCAACCCCAAAATTTATTTCAATAACTTTGAAGATTTGGTTTTTTCACTCAAAGATGATGCTGTATTCCTTCTTACTACTAATTGAAAGGCAGACAGAAATGCCAAGGAAGGCAGAAAGAGCATTCAGAGGGAGCCGGGCTGCAAAGAGTCCACCAGAGCCCAGGAAAGCCAACCACAGGCAACTTATAACAAATACAGGTGAGAGATTCACCATGGTCGACTCCATCTTGTATTGTTTCTTTTTCCTCAATAGCTGGTAAGGAGTCAGTAAATTAAAACAAACTGTCCACAGGTTTGTTATATTAATTGTATACAACACCCCATTATGGTGGTCATTTCAGTCATGGTCCATAGAGTTTTCTGAGTTAATAGAAGTCACTTAGAATTGGCCACACTGAGATAATACCTTCCCCTTCAAGATTTCTGCTCATCTTCTTGGCTACCAAAGAAAATGTTTCACATCAGTCACTCCTGACAGTCTTAAAATTCTATTTCATTCAGGATAAACAATACTTTGGTTGGTTTGAAAAGATGTTTCTTAGACAGCCCAGCTACCTCCCACGCAGCAAGAGTTTCAAAGAGGGCTATAAAGAGAGTGACAGCTGCTTGAATTCAGAACTAGAAATTAAAATGAAAGCTATTAGAAGTGAAGGAAGAAAAACCCACCCCACTCCATAGGGAAACAAGCTTTAAAGAATTTTTCTCTCTTCTATAAATTCGAGTTACCTGCCATGAACTTATTTCCACCATAGAAGCAGCCATGTATTTTTTTTCCAAAAGTATGAAATAAGCTTTTCTTTCTTCTCCAGAGAAAGAGGGAAATGTTCATCCCACACAGAAGCACAGTTAAGATTACAGAGGAAGTTACAGAAGAAGCTGCCTTTTGCTTTGTCACCAACATTAAGGGGGCTGAGCCTCAAGGAAGGAATCTAGGGAGACGCCATCGCAGGGGAGGCCTGATTTACAGGCACACCACAGCTCAATCACAGCCCAGAACGTTCTGGCTGCCTTTTCCAACCCATTGATCTCACCACTGTAAAAGTGAGTTAAGAAATAATCCATCTACATACACTGTCACGGATTCAAGTTTGGTTTTAGATCTTAACTTTACAACACAGTAATTCCATGTCAAAGAATCATAATATTGTTCCAAGGAGACAGCAAGTGGCTCCAATCTCAAGAAGTTATTATCCAGAGCCCACCCATTATATGTTATGCAAAAAAAAAAAGATGAGAATGAAGAGAAGAAAGATGGCTGAGCTCAAGACAAAGACCTGCTTGTGTCCAGCTCCCTGGATTATTATAATTCTGTATCAAGATGATCAGATATGTCTACGAGGAAGCACCAATAGCTGTAGAATACCACTGAAAAATCCACGCCAACCATGGTTTTCCAGAGGTCCTTCTCACACTTCCAGTTTGTGTCCTGCTAATGCTGTGAAAAAGACAGGGAAGTTACAAGCCACTTAGGAAAGCATGTTTTCCTAAAGCAGTTTTCTAAAATTGCTCCCTTGGGAACTGAGATTAGAACACACAGCTGCCAGGAAAGTCAGCTATCCTTGAATTCTAGCAAAATGAGGTCTCTTACTGTAGTGGTGACCTCCCACCCTTTAAGGTGAGACTATGGATGAATGTGGACATATGTCTGTGAAGTAAAGTAGGAGGAAAATGAGCTCTAACTTGTTCGTGGTTATATGATTATTCTTTCTCTGAGAAAACGTAACATTTTGGTAATGATTTAATTTCTCTTTCCCCTGACTTTCCAGATATACTATTCATACCAATACGCAATTTTACACAATTTTTTTTTACTATTTTCCAAAGCAGTTACATATAAGAATATATATTGCACACACTAACAAAATGACACCTTTCCTTCCTTTTAGGTGGTCTAAATATTTTTTAATACATAGTATTTATTTTAAAATTGTGGGGTACAGTTAAGGGTTAGGTATACAAATATGCATTGTGCAGGTACCCTTGTTGATGAGGTATATGCCCCACCCCTCGTCCCCAGACAGATATTGACTACTGTTAATCCCACCTTCCTTCCCCTTCCTGTCCCCCCCAATAGTTTCCTACCACTGTCAATCCTTTCCTAAACTGCAAAAAAACTTTTAAAATCTCATGATGAAAACAAAGACATAAACACAATGATAGATTTTCTAAATATTTATAAACTGCAAAAAAAAACACCTCATGATGAAAATAAAGACATAAACACAATGATAGATTTCCCGATGAGCCTAGACTGTGGCTAATGACATCGTTTCGATTATCTGCCTTCATCTCCCCAGCTCATCATTTAAGAAGTCCCAACAATTATTTCAACATCTCTCCCAGTTATCTATTTTATTTTCCCTTCCTAGTGCTAATTCAATCCCACACCACCCTAAGCCTAAATTACTTAACTAGCCTTTTACCATGGCTTTCCTGATACCTAAAGGCTGATCAAGTCACATTAACTTTCCCTGTTATCTTCAATTCTTCTCCCTTGCTGAAAAATATTCAGTGGTTCCTCTTATCCTTGTAAACCCAAAGTACCTCTCCCCGGCTTCAAGAATACCACTCAACAACAGCCACTAGGGTTTGAGTGCTTACTGTGTGCCAGACGTAATGCCAAGGTCCCCAGATGCTATTATTATCCCGATGTTGTAGTTAATAAAATAGATTTAGAGAGTCCTTGAGTACAAAGTCAGAATACGTACTCCCTGCCAGGCTTCCATCCACCCATTCGTCCATCAGGCTGTCTCTCCTGACTGTGGCGGGTCCACCTATAATTCACAACCATCAACATGCCTCCTTCTAGTCACGTGGACCACCTCCTGCCCTCACACCTGGCTCTCGCTCTCTGCTGCTGTCATGCCTTCATCATGTGAGTCCCCTTACCTGAAACCCTTTCAACTGCCAAAATGGCTCAGTTCAAGAAACCACAAGCTTTCCCTACACACTCAGCCCCAGAGTTTCCTGCCTCAGAGCTCTCCCAGCTGTAGTTCAGCCCCGGCCACTTACTGCCATGCTGTTTCATGTGTTGTAGTGACAGACAGAATGAGAATAGAAAATTAACTCCTTGACCAGCACTCTCACTACTAGGTATCTACCCAAAGGAACAGAAGTCATTATAAAAAAAAAAAAAAAAAAAAAAGACACCTGCATCCGCAGGGTTCATCACAGCGCAATTCACAATTGCAAAGATGTGGAATCAATCCAAATGCCCATCATGATCAGTGGATAATGAAAATGTGGTACATATACGCCATGGAATATTATTCAGCTGCCAAAAAGAATGAAATAAAGTCTTCTGCAGCAACTTGGGTGGAGTTGGAGAGTATCATCGTAAGTGAACTAACTCAGGAACAGAAACCCAAATACCGCATGTTCTCATAAGTAGGAGCTACATGAAGGATCTGCAAAGGCACAGAGAATGGTATGATGGATGCTGAAGACTCAGGGCAGGGGGAGGGGAGAAGGGGTGGAGGGTCAAAAAAAGAATCACTTATCAGGTACAATTTGCACAGGCTGGGCTTTAAGTAAACCCACCAAATCTTAAAGCCCAAACCTCTTCAGCACTATACAATGCAACTATACAACCAAAAACTATTTATACCCCCTAAAGCTACTGACTTTTTTTTTTTGAGTTGGAGTCTCACTCCATAGCCCACGCTGGTGCGCAGTGGCACACTCATGGCCACCCCAGCGTCGACCTGCTGGGCTCCAGCAATCCTTCTGCCTCAGCCTTCCAAGCAGCTGGAACTACAGGTGAGCGCTACTATGCCCAGCTAATTTTTTTGACTTATTGTAGAGATGAGGTCTCACCAGTTGCCCGGGCTGTTCTCGAACCCGTGGGCTCTGGCAATCCACTCACCTTGGCCTCCCAAAGTGCTGGGATTACAGGCTGAGCCACTGAGCCACTGAACCCAGCCGCTATTGATATTTTTTTTTAAAGAAATTTTAAAAAAGAAAATCAACTCCTTGAAAGGAGAAGCTGTATGTGGCAGAATGTGGAACCGATAAAAGCTCTTCAACAGGCAGTATTCAGTATAATAAAAACCACTAGAGGCAGAAAAATTCCAAATAAATAACAGCATTCCACATTTTGGAGTTCCAAATTGGCATTTATAAAGTTATCTCACAGAGGCCTGTTTTCTAGTTTTCTTTTCTGTTGCTCATGCCTCAAAAGTGAGTCAGAGTATTTCAACCTACCTAAAGGGGCCAATTTAGATCATTAGCATGACTCTAATTAACATGCTACATTTAAACATGAGGTAATGATTTAAAGTTCTAATGTGCTACTATTCAGGCTGAAAGAACATCTCTGTATGACTTATTGGCCCTACTCTGATTTTAGAGACTGATCCAGATCAGGATATGTTCCTACTTAGGATATAAGGAGATGACCATGCTTCATTTATCCATCTTTCCCCTCAACAGTACTGAGTTTTTCACTTTTTGCTTATAAGGCTCTGTATCCTCACCATGGTATCTACCACGCTGTAGGACTACAATAACACATGCTCTACAAAATGTGCTGCAGTTAGCACATTCGTGATCCAAATGTTAAAATGCCAACCCAAGGATACCCAAGTAAGACCAACACAAAAATGATATCAAAGTCTGCCAATTGGCTTGCAAGATGATTTTGTTTTCAACTCACTATAAATCATATTTTCTAAGTTGCTTAAATAAGTAAGCTGCTATATCATGTTACAAAAGAAGATAGACACAGAATACTTAATTACACAAAAAGATACATATAAAAACCAGTTCTGTAAATGTCTAGTTCTGTCTAAAATTAGAGTTAGCATAAAGGATGAAAGAGATTCAGATGGTAATCCTCCCCCCCCCACCCCGACTCCCCAAACCTTAGCTTGAAATTGCTTCTGCCTTGAATGAAAAATATTACAGATCACTTTCATCTCATCTAGCATCATGAACTCTCCCTGTGTTTGGGGGAATTACAACCAACACTACAGCCCTCTTTATATAAGAGGTAGTGAGGATATAAATTTGGGGTGGGCAGGAGAAAACAAATATACAACAGACACAACTTCTTTAGAATTACCTGACTACAAGTTCTAAGGAAGTAAAAACACAGGGGATTAACTTGAGAATGAAATGAAAGCAAATCTTTGATTTTTAACCTTCCTTTTAGGACTTAGCAGCATACCTCGTATTTTGTTTTTTCATAACTGCCTTAGCCAAATCTACTCAGCTTTAAAGTTCATGAGATTATTCAGTGCTGCATGAACATAAACAACATGACTTGTACAAAATAATCAAAGATGAGGAGCTCAGAGATTTAATAGCTGCTCTAATTTAAGATAACTAGCCAGATACTACATTCATTTTGGTTCCTATTAATCATCGGTAAAGATCCTTAACTAAGTAACTAGATTTTAAAGTATTTTGCAAATAAGTTTAATATCATTCAACCATACATTACAAAAATAATAGTAATGAGTATGCCCAGGATGGCTGAGCGTGCCAATGCCAATTAAAGTGTTTAACAAAGCAAAGATACTAAGTTTCTTTAAACTGGTCATCTCTCCATTGGGGGTGGGAGCAAAGGTGAAGAAAAACAGAACAGAAAGCCTGTCTCACAGCAGACCCCTCTCCCGTTTCACCAGGCTGGACTCTCGGCCTCCAGTCCTGCCCTCCCACCCGGTCATGCTCACAGGCTTGCTGACTCTTCACAAATGGTTTTTTGATCTGGCCGACGTTGAATTGAAACCAATTCAGAGCGTGTTCCAAGACGGGCCGTCTGCTACATCGCACAGTTTCATGCTCTACTCAGTGTAGAAGAAGAAATAACATACCACAAACCACTTCATTCAAATACCAAATCTGTGACCAAACCCTGGGGCCAGAGAAGTTCTCCATCACCCCATCTATTCCTCGAATCTTGGCAGGTAGTCTATCAAACTTTTAAGCAAAAAATATTCATCCTGGGTTTTCCTAAGTCAAACTTAATTTACACCACAATGAGTAAAAAGGGCGAAGAAAGGAGATACATATTTTGCATATAAATTGTCTATCAGTCTCATAAAAAGTTGAAAATTTGGAAAAATAACCAAAGTTGTTTGATAATGCATATTTTAACCAAAACTAATATGGGAATTGACTTCACTACAGTCAATAAGAAAAAAACACCAGAAAAAAAAATTAAACTTTTTTGTTTTCTTTTTGAGTCAGAGTCTCACTCTGTTACCCAGCCTGGAGTGCAATGGCACACCCACAGCTACAGCAGCCTTCAGCTGCTGGGCTCAGGCAATCCTTCAAGTTTCAGCCTCCTGAGTAGCTAGGACTACAGGTACATGCCATCATGCCCAGCTAATGTTTTGATTTATAGTAGAGACGAGGTCTCGCCAAGTTGCCTATGCTGGTCTCGAATCCCTGGGCTCAGGCAACCCTCTCACCTCCGCCTCCCAAAATGCTAGGATTATAGGTGTGAGCCACTACGCTGGCGGATTAGATTGTTTGAAACCGTCAAGTAGTGTTGACAGTTAGATGATTCAGGTTACAAAGAAAAAAAAATAGAAAGAAAGAAAAAGAGAAAAAAAGTCCTAGAAACAAGAATATATCTTTTTTTGGAGGGAGTAAAGTTTTCAATATGCTAACTGACATCCAATAACATGAACAGCTTTTTAGTATTCTTTCTCTATATGCTTCCTTTCCAAAATTGTATTCACCATCTTTCTTCATTTATTTCTCAGTTTTTTTAGAACATGCAAAATATGAAAGCCTATGGCAATATACAGCCCCTACATTGTTCCCTCTAAAATAACTTTTTTCATACAACTTAAGTTTCACTAAAGCTTAGCTACAAGTAACTAAAGGGGGTGTGTGAGAATAATAGTTTTTAATTGCTTTATCTTATCTTATAACCTCTAAGATAAAATCAAGTCACTCAATGACCAAAGTCTTCAGTTTTCCTGAGTCTGACATCTTAAAAAAAAAAAAAAAAATCCAGGGCTACAATTAAGAATGAATATATTGCCGGGCTCGGTGGCTCAGCCTGTAATCCTGAGTCTTTGGGAGGCTGAGGTGAGCGGATTGCCTGAGCCCGCGGGTTCGAGACCTACCTGGGCAGGCGAGACCTCATCACTACAATAAAAAAAAAAATTAGCCGGGCGTGGTAGCATGCGCCAGTAATTCCAGCTCCTTGGAAGGCTGAGGTGGAAGGATCGCTGGAGCCCAGCAGGTCGAGGCTGCGGTGGCCAGAAGCGGCCACTGCACTCCAGTCTGGGCGACAGAGTGAGGCTCCGACTCAAAAAAAAAAAAAAAAAAAAAGAATGAATATATTTATAGAAAACTTCATAAAATACAAAATATAGGATGAAAACATCATATAAATAATGAACATAAAAACAGACTAAAGGAGTTGAGTATTTGACAATCTTTTTTTCCTTAAAATCAGATAATTTTAAGAATTATTTTGTACCTAAAAAAGAGAAATACTATGAACGTAGGCCATCTTGAGTAGTCCTATAATAGATATGCTAAATACACTACAGAAGCTTCTTACTTTCTAATAATCATTTAGCAAACCAATGATCAAAAGATTCATATTCTGCTAAGAACACCAAAAGAGTAGACTTGATTCTAAAACAAAATGTCCCTCTTTGGTCACGCCCTTTATGAAACATAGCCAATTCTATTTTCTTGAAGGGTCAAAGAATCAACTTAGAGATTCTATGTCTTCTTCATTTATTTTTCCCTGCCTACTTTCCAACATTTGCTTGTTTCACTATTTGCTAACACTCCCACCAGAGGACAAGTGAGATTTAAGGCGCAATTCAAACAGGTAAGTTTTACTCCTCATTAAAAACTCTGTTGAGGAAGAGTGAATGTGATAAAAAGAATTAAAAAGTTAGCTGGGATCAGAAGTTGAAACTAATGTTTACAAGGAAATTCTGGCCAGGCCACAGTGGTTCACACCTGCAATCCTAACACTTTGGGAGGTCAAGGCAGGAGAATTGCCTGAGGCCAGGAGTTCGAGACCAGCCTGGGCAACATAGCAAGACCTCGTCTCTATAGACCAATAAAAAATTCTAAAAAATAAAAAAAGGAAGTTCTGAAAGTCAGGTGAATTTTCATGATTCATACCCTTCCTCTGGAAATTAAGGATCTGATTGTGAAACTAATACTTGTACCATAAGTGCATACAATTTAAAAGAATCCCAGGCCTCCCTCAGTGTTATTACAGGAGGTATTCAGAGTCTTCTTAGAGATACCTCAGAGTCAGGTGAGTTGAAGACAGTTGTCACATGTTTGCATGAATCTCTGGATAGCTACTCCCTGGCAGCCATCTCACCCTTCCTCCTTCTGGCCACCATGTCACCCTTCCAAACCAAAGTGATTTCAGAAGCTCAAGAGGATAATAAATGAAAGATATAATTTTTAAAAGGAGGACTAAAAGAGGATGAAAGCTGAAAACTAATTTGAAATTTAGGAAATGTTCTCCATAAGGAGGAAGTCTCACAACAAGTCACAGTTGCAGACATGAATGCTAGCAAGGCAGGTTGTGAGAGCAGAAGTATCTTATTCCCCATACCAATAACCCACGTGATTGCAGACCAGTGATGGGCGGCCTGTCTTTGGGTCCTAGTCTTGTTCTATATGGATCGGTATCGAAAATTGAGATTCCCAGGCTCTTTTAAAAAGCAAGCAATGGGGCAACACTGAAACCATGTGGCCACAGGGCAACAGTTTGCTGGGACCCAGTCACTTGAATGGGGTATGAACACTCCCATTTCCGAGAGTCTCACTGCAGTCCGGTTCATGAAGCCTGGACCCAGTGAATAGGTCAATCTGCCACCCCTGCTCTAAGATGAAGTGTCCCACTTGATGAAAAAGTCAGGGAACCAGGGCAAGTAAGGTGCAGAAGCCATCAACCCCAGTGTGATGGAGAACGGTGCCTTTAATCTGGATGCATTTAACATGAGAATTTATCAGCTCCTCTCACAAAAGATCTGCTTTAATTTTAGTTCCTCTTGCATTTGTCTCAGGGTTATGTAACCTCACAGGAGGTCACACAAGTCTCCCAAAAAAGAAATTTAAGCTGTCTTTTAAAAATAAAAAAAGAACCATGCATAACAAAGACAAACACAAAACTGAAACTCGCATTCTCTCCCTGACAAGCATCACCCTCCCTGTTAATCTCAAAAATTATAATCTTAAGGGAAAAAGAAATTCAAACACAGACGATGGAAAGCCGTTTCCTGCCCTGAGGACATATGATATGCCATACTCTCAACATGCTGTCAAGCAGAAAAATATAATTAACATCTTACCATCTTCCAGCTCAAGACAAAGATTGTAGACAGCCACGGGTCTCTTCGTCCTCTGGCCCTGTCTCTTAGATTGCCTGGGTGGAGCATTTGGGGGTGATGCTGACAGGCAGGCGGGCTCAGGGAATGTGGTATCGGGCAGGGTCCGAAAAATCTGCCATCAAAGCATACAGGACACAAATTGTTTACCGTGAACAGAAACCCAAGTATTGCTACAGTAAACCAGCATCTAACAACATTTGATTTGGAGTTTATTCAAGACAGGCTAGAGCCAAAATTCCATTCCTTCAAATTTGGGAAATTTGCCTTTTATTTATTTATTTTTAACCAAAGATTTCAAAATAAAATCTCATTAGATTTAAGTAAAAGCAACACTGAATCACTGTATTTCAAATACTTCATTCCAAAACTAAACAAGTATAATTATCTTCACCAGGTGTGGACAGTACCACATCTCTTCATCCCCAAAGGAAGTAGCCAGAATAAAACATTAAAAACAAGCACTCCACTACATTTCACAGAAGGTTATATTTATGCCAAAATACTGGTCTCGATTTTTTTCTAACTACATAAACAGAAACATACGGCTGCAAATATTTTTTACACATTTAAAAATAGCTTGTGCTTATGAAATCACCTTTCTGGGTTCCCATTTATATTTTTCACAAAATGCTTTATAGATTTTATCCATTCATTTAATACCCTCCAACTTCTCTTAATCATTTCCCCTTCCACTTATGAAACCTGGAATATTAGCACCCTGATGTATCTACAGTGTCATTCCTATAACAGAAATAATAACGTTAATTAAAATTTGCTATTTCTTTGCTTAGCAACTTTTTTCTTTTGGGAACAGCAATTTGTGCCACAAAGAGAAGATCATACACAGGTGATTTATAATAGACCTTGCAGGGCCATGGAGACCTAAGTTCAGAGGCTTCCTTCCAACAACACTGGAGGCTATTCTGCCTCCAGTAAAGTTATAAAATCAAATATACTCAAGACCTCAACCTAACAGACAGTGGATCTCCAAAGGGCTGACGTCCTTCAGGCAGAAGCAGGAAGCAGGACGAAAGCTTTAAACAAAACACAAATGCAAAACTTGCCATCAAAGACACTGCATGAAGTCCCACTGTAAGTTTTGCATTTTTAATATTTAAATAAAAACAGGCACAAGAACTGTGACATGGGTGAGGGCATCACATGTGGATCATATTTAATAACTAACAACGATGCTGGAGTTTTATCTGCAGTCTAAAAGTTCTCACCTAAAAACTACTATACACCAATAAAAATAAGCAATTTCAAGGGAGCGTTTGCTTTATAGTACCATACTGCCCCCTCATGTGTAAATGGAATTTAAAAAACGATTTAAATGACTGTGGACAAATATTTGCTAGTGAAAATTTAACTTGCTGCTCCAACTGGTAACCTGCTAACGCCATATTTCCACAGAATCTGCATTCCAATAGGCCACTCTGGCAAATAGCAAACTACTTATCAGCCTAAAAAATCTTCTGCTGCCTAGACGATTGTCCATAGCTGGATTTACTGCTGTCTGTCTCTTTTCAAACTAAAGAAGCCTGTGTAACGGTGAGAACAAGAGAGCAGTGAGGCTAAGAAGAGTATGATAACAGTGAAGGAGAGAAGAACAGATGGGAAAGATAAAACTCCAAAAACAAGGCATCTGTGACCAACGTTTAAAATAGTTCCTCGACTTACCTATGCTTGATTTTTACAAATATGGCAGAGGCCTCTGGGATATTACCAGAATAGGAAACCAAACCATACACAGAGCTAGTATATCTAATGCGTAAATAAGCATGGAAAGTTCTAACCCCAGAGTTGGCACTGGAGAGATGATAACCTTCCAACCAAACCCTCCTGGCTGATCACACCAGAACGGTGCAAATGCTGAAAATAGCTTCACGTCCCCCTCCACTTTGAAGTGGGGGTGTTAGGGGAAGGGTGTGGGAAGTGAAATGCACAAGTAGCCTCAGTTTGTATAGCCAGACTACCAAGCAAAAGAGGACCCAGGAGTGAGACTCCATCCTGAGGGACTAATTTTAGTCCTTCCCAGCACCTTAGTCCAAGTCCCAGGGTTGGGTCCAAGTACAGTCAGACTCCAGAATATTTACAGCACTGTCTGCTTTACATCATGATATTTGAGAATGGGTACTAGACTTTGGGGTTGGTTTTGTTTTCTTTAGTTTACCCTTTAGAGCTCCCCAGGTGATTCTTTTGTATAGCCAAGGTTAAGAAACATGAATTTAAACAGCCATTCCACAGTTAGTCTATACAAGGTCAAAATCAAAACACCAGAAAAATTATTGCAGAAAAATTGGCACAGGATATACATAATCAATTCCTTGGACCTTCCCAAGTCCTAATTAAACATGAAATGTTTCAAAGATTCAAAATACCAACCACTTCCTCAATAAGCTCTATGTTGTACAGACTAAGTATCTAGAATATACAAATCTGAAATCCAAAACTTTTTGAGCACCAAGAAATTCATTGGAGCGTTCTGAATTTCAAATTTTGGAATTTGGGATGCTCAACTGGTAAATATCAGGCAAATACTTCAAAATTTCCCCAGAATTCAAAAACTGAAGCCCTTCTGGTCCCAAGCATTTCAGATAAGGGATACTCAGTCTGTATTAGCATTTCAAAGAGCTAAACTATCACCCAGATTAGTACAGGTACCAAATCACAGATGCTAATTTTAGGCAGCACCAACCTGTCATTCATTCATTCATTCATTCATTTGGAGTCAGAGTCTTACTCTGTCACCCAGGCTGAAATACAGTGAAACGCTCACAGCTACCAAAACCTCAACCTCGACCTGCTGGGCTCAGGAGATCCTTCCTCCTCGGTCTTCCAAGTAGCTCGAACTATAGGCATGTGCCACCATGCCTGATTAATTTTTTCGATTTATTGCAGAGACAAGATTTCGCCAAGTTGCCCAGGATGGTCTCGAGACCCCAGACTTAGGCCATCCTTTTGCCTCCGTCTCCCAAAGTGCTGGGATTACTGATGTGAGCCACCAGGCCCAGTCAACCTGGCTTTTAAATCTTAACCAGATATGGAAGCTTAGATATATTTCTTAAAGCAGTGTGTACCTCAGTTTCTCCTATGTATAATAAAGGCCATAACTACATCTCCAGTTATTACAGGGATTAAGTGAGACAATGTTTATAAAGTGTTCAGTACAGTACCTGGCACACAGTATCCAGAAATAAATGGTACTACTTGTAACATGATCACTTACAGTACATAATAATAAAAGTGAACTCAGATCCTCATTATTCTGATCAACCACCATTTTGAGAGGGCAATGATTTCTGCACGTCTTGAATGTTCCCCATAATCACTCTGAGCCAAGTGAGTTATTCTAAACTGTTCTGGAAAAGGAGACCAAGCAATGGGCTAAAGGAAAATAACAAATAGAACCCCTTTTCAAAATTCCCAAGCCACCCCAAATCAAATAATTGTTCTGTGCCTTTATTTCATTCTGGCTGAAATTTTGTATTTAAATGACTTCCTGTTTCATTTGGTACATTTAACATTTAATAAGCACCTGCCAAGTGGCAGGCTTTCTCGGGAGCACTTTAATATTCTCAACAACCTTTGAGGTAGGCCTGCTCCCCAAATTTGATGAATAAGAAAAGCTCAAAAATTAAATAATTTGCCTAAGTCTCCACAGTTTAAAAAGGGTAGAGCTAGCATCGAATTCTTGACGTTCATTCTAAATTTCCTGCTGCAAACAATAAAAATATTATAGAACAAATAAAACAAAATTTAATTCTTGGGGGGGTAGAAATCACCAGCTAATACTGTGATATCTGTTTAGAAAGAGTAAAACTTGGAAATAGCTACATAAACTCTCCATTGCCCTCCTAGGCATTCTGAGAGTGAATGCCCTCCTAGACATCCTGAAAGTGAATTGACTTGACTTGAATCTACCTTGGTTTCCAATGCACAGTTTTAAAGCCTTCCACTGCCTCAGTTTCAGTGTCTTTTTTTTTTTAAGCTATGAAGCTATGCTCTTACGGTCCCTCTAAAATGCCAGGAATGACTTTAAAGGATATTCTTTTTGATCTATAAGAAGAGGAAATAGTGAAACTATTTTCTTTAAATTTTGACCTGTTTTTGGCAATCTGATTCTAGAAGTTAAAATTTAGCTTATCTTGTTCTACATTGCCAAGATGTGTGTCATCTCCAAATATAGCACTGTTTTCCAGTTCTAGAAAAACTGCATGGATGCAAATTCCTCTTATTGCCCAGGTCTCTTTCCAGAATCTTCCCGCTCCCCTAACTTCTCTAGAATCATACCTCACACTGTCTTTGCTCTAGGACAACTGAGAATCTTCTCCAACACTGAGAATTAAGAGATCCAGTCTATCCAAAACTTAATTTTTTTTCCCCAGGGTAAAGATTTCCTCATGGCACCTAAGTATTTACCACACAAGAAAAACTCAAATCTGACAATCCAATGATGAAAAACAAAACTCCACACGTAGGTGTGTCAGGTAAGGAACTTCTTGCTTACTCAGGTCTCCTAAGAGTGCCAGCACAAACAGAAGTCTGGCGCTCCTGTTCAGAGTCACAGATTCCTCAGAGTCACAGATTCCTCAGATGCCTCAAAAGGATGTTTGTGTCTGTGGACTTGGCCATAAATATTAAACCCCTCCCCAAGGGCTTCTCGCTCTGCTAACCAGGGGTCACAGGTGGAAATTACTGTACCACTTCTGCCAGAAATACTTGGCAAGTAACAGGAAATAAGGATGCTCTCTGAAAATTTTGCTTTTGCATCCAACTCAAACCTGCATCACTTGATTCAGCCGAATTAATAAATACCATGGGTAAAGGAAATTAAGGGAGATGAAATGTGATATCTACTTATTGGTATTCGTTCACAGTCCCTAGCTCATAACTTCCACAGCTCTTGTTATAATTTTGGGGTGCTTTAGGCCTCAAAAAACAGAATCTCTCTCTCTCCTCAAGGCAGGAATCTTCTCCAACATTTCTGTCTTGGAGTTGGCCATAAAGAAAATCTCTGCCCTGCCTTGTCTGGCTGTGAGCCATAAGAACGCCCATTTCAGAAGGGGTGCTGCCCCATACCCTGGAGAAAAGAATGTTATGTAGAGAGGCCCAGAAGAAGCTTCACAAAAAGGACTTGGTGGGTTTCCCCACTTGATCCCATTCGTATTAGATCATACCCTTTTGTACAACTACATTTCGACATGGTTGTCAATCATGCCTATCCAACGGAGCCTCCATAAAAGGCCCAAGAAGACAGTGTTTAGAGTTAGTAAACATGCAGAGGTTCCTGGGTGATAGTGCCCCCGGGGGAGGGCATGAAAGCTCCACCCCCTCCCCCACGCCTCCCCTTCTGTGTCTCTTCATCTGGTATCCTTGGAACATCCTTTATAATAAAGCAGTAAAAGTGTTTCCCTGAGTTTTGTAAGCCACTCTAGCAAATTAATCAAACCAGAGCGGCTTGTGGGAACCCCAACTTGAAGCCAGTCAGTCAGGGGTTCTGGAGGCCTGGACTTGTGACTGCTATCTGAAGCAGGGATCAGTCTTGGGGACTAAGCCCGCAATCTGTGAGATCCAATGCAATCTCCAGGTGGACAGGGATCGACTGGATAGGAGACCATCCAGCGGGAATCTGCTGCAGAACTGATTGTTTGCCTGGTGTGTGGGGAGAAAACCCCCTCCCTACCCCCCTGCACATTTGGTCACAGGAGTCTTCCATGTGGACTGCTGTTGTGGTGTGAGAGTAGAGGGAAAAAACAATTCATATTCATGTTTTTTCCCCTCATGAAGTAATGCTTTTTCAAGAAGATGTTTCTACAGAAGAGTTCATCAATCTTAATTAAGACAGAAGGATTATGATTATATGATAGGAAGATATCCTATCAATCAGATATATCTATACCATATCAGATATTTTTTGATAGGAAGCTATCCTAGCTTCCTATCTTAGACAGAAAGGCCAAGAAGAATCTCAGAGATGAGCCACGCTAGATTTCCCACTTCAGTTTATTAGTACTAGGTCATAACCTTTTTGTACAATTACATTTCAACATGGCTGTCAATCATATCTACCCAATCAAGGCCTTGCAGATGCAGGCCTTACTCCCAGACCAGGGCCTCAGGACCAACTGCTATATCCTATCTTGCTGCCTCTCACCCTTTCTCTCCAACAAGCTACGCTCTTTGCATGTACTTCCTTCCTCTTCTGGGAAGTACTACATGATAAGAAGACAGAAATATCCAATACATATGTATACTCTTATCATCTCAAATAATATCAGTTGCAACTCTGGGCACTTGCCAGATGTTTGACATTATGCCAAGTGTCTGACTTACAAAGATTTGTACCAGCTTTCCACACTCCTGTGTGCATGTCTTGGTCACTGTGTTCCACTGCCTCCAACATTACCTGGCCATACTCAGCCCCATTCACATTATGTCCTCTTTGGTGATGTCTTATTTTATATAACTGCATCTCCCCATAAGCAGACAGAGATATTTCCAGAAGATAGCTGGAAATCAATCATACTCTCCAAATAAACTTTTAACATAGAAAGGGGGAACGGAAGTAAAATGGCCCCTGCTTTCTAAAACAGCGTAATTACAAAATGGCCAAATATTGCTTTCAGCTTCAGAGTGCACAGTGTGTTTAGACAAACACTGATCACTTGGGGCTGTGTGACTGACTAAGTGGGCTCCAAAGTAACCTGAACTTCCAACTACGACTTAACTTCAGAGTTTAGCTACCATGTGAACAGTACACAGAAAATGCAGGAAACTTTTTCCAGCAGTCTGTCCTTGAATCAGCACTACCCTATGACTAAATATGGATCTTTCTAGAAATTTTAACTGGAATTGATAATAGAAACTGACAGTGAAATGCCAGTTGGGTTCAGGCTTGAGGCTGGAAATATTCTAAGGCTTCATGTTTGTTCTGGTTCATTAAGACTCAGAATCTCAGAGCTGGAAAGTATCTCAAAGCTGGAGAGTCATCCCTCAGGCCAACCCCGTTATTTCACAGTTGAGCAAACGAAGGCCCCTGTGGTTAAAGATTTGCTCATATTCATACCACTCGTTAGTGGCAGATATAGGCCTTATTCCCAGACCAGGGCCTCAAGGCAACTCTTATTTCCCATCTTGCTGGCTTGGACCTCTTTCTCTCCAACAAGGTATCTTCTATTCATACACTTCTTCGCCTAGGGGGAGTATTGCTCAGTAGCTGAAATTCCTCAAAGTCCTTTCCTATACATTACAGGTCCATGAGGCTTACACTGGAGCATAGGAAGGGTCCTGTTTGGCGTACTGCTGCTACCTGGCAGCATGAAGCACTCTCCACTATGTCACAGAAGGTGGGAGAAGGGCAGCCAGGAAGAAAGGGAGGGAAGAAGGGAACAGGAGACACTCCTCTTCCAGACCATTCATCCCACAGGCTCAGGCCTTGACTATGGCCTCGACCCAGCACGAGCTTTTTGAGAAACAACTTCAATTTTGGCTTACAGCTTTTAAAAAGAACAGAAAAAGGAGTAATTTTTGAAACATATAAACTTGGTAGTTTCTGTTTTTCTTGCTACATTTTTAGGTTTAATTTCAGGAGACATTTTCAGATCACTTTCCCAAGTCCCAGTGGGGTATTACCATGTTGATATCAGTAACACTATACCCTAAATACAGCAATATATAACTGACTTGGGTCTTTTGCCTTAGAAATTTCAGCAAATGACAATCTTTATATCAGTCAGACTCATAAAGTGGAACTTACCCCCAGAACTACCTACTGCAAAGCATAAACATTTTCAGTGGCATTTCCAATGGATGCAACCCAGTTCCTATGTCTTCCCGCGTTTAACAAAGACCAGTGGGAGAATTATAATAACAAATAGCTTTGATAAGTTGCAGTTATGTAGGATAAAGAAGTCTAAGGTATAGCTTGAGAACTATAGTTAATATCGTACTATACATGGAAAATTTGCTAAAAGTAGATTTTAGATGTTCTTACCACAAGAAAAGTAACTATGTCAAGTGACAGATGTTAATCTGCTTGACTAGAGTAGTCATTTTACTATGTATATGTATATCAAAATATATTATGCACTTTAAATATATATGATGAAAATAAGCTGTATCACTGACTAAAAAGAAATATGCTAGGAACCAAGTGGCATTAAGGGTATTTTCAAATTTTCACTAAAGAACTATTTCCCAACCTATGTAAGGTGAACCTCTCCTGATTAAGCCAAAGCTGTATCACTGACATGTTCATGGTATGAACATATATTCCCAATTATAAAATGCTGTCTTCTGGTTTGCAAACCTTTAAAAATACCCCAGATGCAGGTTTATCAATCTGCACCTGCAAACATTTGGAAAATGCAGCATATGACTTCCAAAGTCAGAACACATTTTCCCAAGCACAGCTGTAACGCTGACTTTCATAATCCAAATGTCTACAAATATTCCTCACTGAGTAAAAAGCCAATGCCTGGCTAGAATTTTTTCCCACTGTGCCCTTTTCTCATATGCGAACAAAAAGTTTACAGTTCAGCCATGAAGGTCTAGGATAACATTAACAAAATATATTCTTTGTCAACTACAAGGCATACTCCACACATGATATTTCTTTCTTTTTTTCTCTTCTTCATCCTCCTCTAATTTGTTTACAACTTTTTCTGAGGTTCTTTTCCTTTTCTCTTTTTTACCTTTCTTCTTTCTGAGCCCAATGCCTTCTTTAGAAATCACTTGGTCTTCATAGCAGCACAGAAGATCAGAACACAGGAAATGTACCATTTGCAGTCATAAAGACCTGGGTGTTCGCAAGGAGAAAACTCCCTATCCTGAACTAATGAGAACCCTGATAAAAAGGATCCTCCCTCAAGTATCGTCTGTGAAACTTTAAATTGAATATATGAAAGTATACTTAGAACTAACTGAAAACTCATCGTCTCATGCTGTTTTCAACATGGATGAAATTTTCCTTCTGGAACACAAGTCATGACTCTTCAACATTTGGGTAAGCCAAAATAACTTTTCCTAGAGAGAAAAATTAAGCCACAGACCTATTAATTCTCCAAAAGGAACTGTGTGAGTTTGGACCACAATGAAGAACATCTCTCTTAAAGGCATTTAAATGTATTTATCAGAATCACCCAAAACCTTTCCAAGTACATGTGTCTGTAGGCAGGGCCTATATATTCCGGAGATATGCAGTATTGGGGTTTTTTTTTGTTGTTGCCATTTTAGTTCTAACAAAAACAAGATGCCCTAAGCAAACCCATGTTTTGAAGGTGGCCGATGATGGCACTTTAGGAATGGCTGCACTGGGGTGGGGGTGTTATCAGCCTTCATGTTTAAACATTGTTCCTCAAATTTATGGGAATCCTTTGCTTTTGCTTTATTGACAAACTTTTTTTCCAAAATGCAATGTATTGTTGTTACAAAGGTGATCATGACTGCACATTATATTCCTTGTAGAAATGTTGGCAAACACCAAAAAGCTCTTAAAAGAGGATTTTTTAAAACCACCCTATATCCCACAGAAAGAACCATTTCTATTAAAATTTCAATGACTGTGCTTCATATTTTTTCTTTTCTTGTAATATCTTATGTCATTTTAAAGAAGAAAACAGTCAGTACATTCAGTATAACTATGTATGGTGCTCAGACTCCTTGCATTTACCATGTTCGGACTCTAGTCATACATGAGATGTGGCTATATTCATCTACTAAGACTAAGCTTTGGAGCAATTCGATTTCTAGACACATTAGAACATAGACTTTACCTTCCAATTGAAATGTTTCTAATCGGGGGTTCAGGAAATCTTAATGAATCCATTAAGATTTTAAAACACTCCAAACAGTCTTCTGTTTCTACTCTCACCCCTGCTGATAGACACCAGCTACTCCTTCAGTGTGACCTGCACAATTCATATGATGACAAAGTACACACTTTACCTAGTTCCTACACCTTCAAAGAAATAAAGTTCCTGCTGAGATTCTCAGATTACTCTTCAGTTTGGAACTTGCTGACTCTCAGTCACAGCTGCTGTGTCCCCAGAGCACAAGGGGAGATTTCTCTCAGTGGATCTCATCTCATGGAGGCCCAGGACCAGCTTTGACACAAATGTTTTCAATCATAATGAATGTGGTAATGACACCTTGTTAGGTACATCTCTTTAACTGGAAGGCGAGAGAATAGTTGGGATAATAGCCACAGATCCACTCATGAAGGGGAGCAGAAATCCTTCATCTGTATTACTGTTGACAGCCTAATAATCGTATGGCACTTATATCAGTAAGACATGCTTATTACTTGCCAAATTGGGTCATGTGTGCTTCTCTTTGCCACAGAAAGGCTTTCAAGAACCCAGCACTGTCTGTTATCATCATGTGTTTATTTACTGGGAGATTAGCACAACAAGATTTTTATGTAATTCAACACCCAACTAATAATCGTAGAGAAGTCAGCAAAACAAATGCTGAAATTAAAGGGTGAAAGCTTGCCCAGGAATTGGATTTTTAAATATCCTCAGGGTTTACTGTTAATTACAAAGAGAAAATGGGTTCATTTACAATTAAGAAATCCAGCAGTCACAACCTGTGGCAGTCTTAAAACAATACCACAAAAATTTTTTTAACACTCTTTCCATCAAGAGGTAGCATCTTGAATCAAAAGGAGGTCGGTCAAAAGACAAAAAGTGGCGTAACTCCCACCCCCTAGATCTGGGCAGGCTCTTGAATGCTTCAATCAACAGCTGATGGCAAAGTGAACAATATGACTTCTGATGCTAGGTCATGAAGGGCCCCATAGTCTCCAACTTGTTCACAACCCAGATCTCTTGGAGCCCTGAGGTGGTCATGTCTGCAAGGAAACCCAAGCTATAAGCTGCATGAAGAGGCCATGTGTCGGTGCTCTGCTCAACAGTCCCAGGGAAGCTCAGCCTCTGAGTCAGCCCAGCCCAGGCACCAGATGTGAGCACAGAAGCCTCCGGAGGATTCCAGCCCACAGCCATACCAGACTTTCCAGCTGAGGCCCCAGACTTCACGAAAGACAATTTTTCCACCGATGGGGGTTGAGGGGAGGGTGTGCAGTCAAATCTCACTGCTGATGTTCATCTGTATTTGCAGCTGCTCCCCAGCACTGGCATCACCACCTCAGCTCCACCTCGGATCATCAGGCATTCGATTCTCATAAGGAGCTCACAACCCAGATCTCTCGCATGCGCAGTTCACAATGGGGTTCGTGCTCCTATGAGAATCTGATGCTGTTGTTGATCTGACAGGAGGCAGAGCTCAAGCAGTAATGTGAGTGATGGGGAGTGGCTGCAAATATAGATGAAGCTTCGTTCCTCACCCACACTGCTCACCTCCTGCTATGCGGCCCAGTTCCTAACAGGCCATGGACAGGTAACAGTCGATGGCCCGGGGGCTGGGGACCCTGTTTCAAAACACCGAATTTTGGGGTGATATGCTATGCTAAGATAAATAACCAGAACACCATCCTAACCAAGAGATCAAAGTAACTTCACTGAAAATGAAACAAACTGACATCACGTGCCTCTGATGCACCTAGAAGAATTGGCATCATTTATGTACCTCCCAAAGACACATCCACCTGAATCTAATGGTGAAGAAAAAGTCAAATTAAAGATCATTTTATAAAGCAACTGCCCTGTGTACTTCAAAAATGACAGTGTCATCAAAGACTAAAGAGGCATGGCAATTATTAAACATAATGTGTGGTCCTGAACTGGATCCTGGATTGGAAATAATTTTTCTATAAAAGATATCATTTGATGACAGATGAAGTGTGAATATGGACTACCCATAGACATCTCAAACATTTACACACACACAAATCACCTAAGGGGTCTTATTAAAATGCAGAAATTGATTCAGCAGGCCTGGAGTGGGGTCCAATAGGCTTCAATTCTAACAAATTCTCTGTTAATTTCAACATATTGGACTATAGGCCACACTTAGCATTTCAATGTTTAAATAACTATCTTGCAGCTGTGTTAAATTTCCTGAGTTTCTCCTAGTTTTTAGGAGACACATGCTCAAGTATTCAGAGGTGAAGGGTCACAATATAAAGGAATTTAGTTTCAAATGGTTCAACAACAAGAGCAATAATAATACAATTATACTATATAAGGCAAAGGGCATAAAATGTTTATTGTATCATTGTTGCCACATTTCTGTGGGTCTAAAATTTTTCAACAGAAAAATTTGAAAAAGAAAAGGTATATAAGTTGCTATGATCCATCCCACAAGGCTTGATATTTTAATTTCAGTGCATCATTGAATGAGGAAGTAGATGACCAGAGAAATTAAATAATTAGTAAACGATCATAGTACTAATAAAGAGATCCAAGGCCATAAGGCTAGGTAATAATGTTCACTGCTATTAAGATGCATTGTGGGCCTGGCGTGGTGACTCAGCCTGTAATCCCAGTACTTTGGGAGGCCAAAGTGAGAGGACTGCCTGAGTCCAGGGGTTTGAGACCAGCCTGGGCAAGTTGGTAAGACCTTGTCTCTACAATAAATCACAAAAAAACTAGCCGGGCTCAGTGGCGTGTGTCTGTAGTTATAGCTACTTGGAAGGCTGAGGCGGAAGGACTGCCTAAGCCCAGCAGGTAGAGGCTGGTGTGGCCGTGAGTGTGCCACTGCACTCCAGCCTGGGTGACAGAGTGAGACTCCAACTCAAAAAAAAAAAAAAGATGCATTGTAGCCTTGGGAAAGTAACTTCTCTATGCTTCAGTTTCCTGATCCAGCTAGCATTACAAACATCATGTTATTAACGTTAGGCCCACCATCCAATCACTATCTCCCTCATCCGCTTCACGATTCTGCTTCACGGAATGAAAGGGAAATGGTAAACATGCCTAACAACTATGTCCTTATGACTCAGAATAATTCCAGACTCTATGAAGTTCTGAATTAATTAACTATAAGAAATGTAATTTCACAAACTAAAAAAATTCAGGAACTAAGCCATATACTCAGTCTGAGGATCAGCGCCGTTCCTTATTCAGATCCCAGAAACTAAGGTTTCGTAAAAGCAGAGTAAAGTTTCGTAAGCATTCAGAGTAAAGTTACACTCAAGCACCCCCAACACTTGAGGTCCCCAAAGAAGAGTCGGCTCAAAGGGCCAAAGACATTTCCAAAAATTCATTCCTAACTGTAACAAAAAATGCACTTGGATGAGGAAAGGAAACTGAATAAATCCTTCTGACTACATTAAGATCCCAAATCAGGCTCCAGATTGCTTACTAAAGGAATGGTCATTATCTGGAAAAGCAGAGAAGGATAACCAGAAGCTACCACGGGTTCATGAAAAACACATGAGTTCATTTTCTTAGTACAGGCTTCTGGATTGGGAAATGTATCAAAATTCTGTATATGTAGTTACTAATAAGACCTTTAAAATTGTCAATCATACTATCCTTGCACATAAAGTGAAGAAATACCGACCAGGCATGGTGGCTCAAGTCTGTAATCCTAGTACTTTGGGAGGCCGAGGTGAGAGGATTTCCTGAGCTCAGAGGTTCGAGACCAGCCTGGGCAATTTGGCAAGACCTCGGCTTTACAATTAAAAAAAAAAATTTAAAAACATTAGCCAGGTGTGGAAGTGCACACCTGTAGTTCCAGCTTTTTGGAAGGCTTAGGCGGAAGGATCACCTATGCCGTGCAGGTCGAGGCTGCAGTGGCTGTGAGCATGCCACTGCACTCCAGCCTGGGAACAGAATGAGACTCCAACTCCAACTCCAAAAAAAAGAAAAGAAATACAGCCTAGGTTAGAGGATCTTAACATTTTTCAGCTTATGACCTCTTTATACTCTTAAAAATTGATGATCTCAGATCAGAGAGCTTTTGTTTGTCTGGATGACATCTAATGATATTGAGTATCAGAAATTAAAATATATACCATTTGACTAAAAGTACTGAAATAATTACATAATAACATAATGTTTCATGAAAAAAAAAGTTTTCCAAAGCAAAAATAATTTAGCGAGAAGAATGGCGTTGTTTTACATCTTGCAAATCTCTTAAATGTCTGACTTAACAGAAGACAGCTAGATTCTCCTATCTGCTTCTGCATTCAACATCACATGTCACACTGCCTCTGGAAAATGTCACTCTACAATGGTAAAGAATGAGAAGGAAAAGGGCAATTATCATAAAAATAACTTTGACCGCACAGATCCCTGAAAGGGTCTCAGGGGACCCCAGTCCATACTTTGAGAACCCAATATTAGATGCTGACATAATAAATCTGATTAATAAGATTAAAAATATCATATCCAACAGACACTGTTTACTAGACCTACATTAATCTGACAAGGGTGCATCAAACTCAGCACTAGTGGCATTTGGGGCCTGATATGTAGGGACTGTTCTGTGTTTGATGTTTAACATCACCCTTGGCCAATACCCACTAGACTCCAGTAGCCCCACCACCACCCATGGTGACAATCAAAATGTCTCCAGACACTGCCAAATGTCCCTTGGGGACAGAATCCCACGAGGCTGAGATCCACCACTGTAAACCTACAGCACCATTTCTAGTCAGATGTCTCAGGGTTCTGGTTCAGTATTTGTTAGCATTGGCTTGGTTTTCATCAGCAGATGACATGAAACTGGGAAAGATACTGAATAATTTCCTGAGCCAGAAGTGTGTCCAAGAAGCTTTCAGCAGGTTGGAAACAAAGAGACCAGCAATACAGGACTCTATAGAAAAAAAATCATCAAGCAGTTCCTACATGTTTTTGAAAAGCAGCTGGACGAGAACAGCATGGGGAACACGTCCTTTAGCAGCAGCAAGGAAAAAAGTCAACATGGACAGCAACCCCAGAAGGAAGGCACCACATGACTGGCAGCTGACAGTGTTTTAGACAGGATTCATGAACACAGAACACACCAAGGAGGAAGATGCTCACCCCACCTACACTCCTGACTGGCTGGTCCACGCTTGGGCATTACATTCAGTTCTGCAATATGAGAGTCACTGAGAAACAAGAGTGTCTCCAAGGAGTGCAACTGGGAAGGTAGGAAATTCAAAACTATGGCATACAATGGAAGGAACGAGAAAGAAATCCAGCAAGCCACAGTATCAATTCTCAAATTCTAAAGACACTATCATGTGAAAGAGGGACTAAACTTATATTTGGCAGGAGACATCAATAGTAGAGATAACCGGTTAAGAAGATGAGAAGGTGTGTGTTGGCTGAATAGAAGCGGGGAAAAACACCTTCTGAATTGTTAGAGTTACATAACTCTTGAGCAAGTTAATTTGGGAGAGAGTGAGTTCTGTGTCACCGAAGTTTTACAAGTTAAGACTGGGAGCCTTCCAAAGAGGTTCACACACTGAATGCAGTGCTTGAATAGTTGACCCATGAGTCCATAAGCAAGAAAATATGTGCCCAACCCCAAAACATACCCTCACCACCAAGCTAGTTGAGCCAAGTGACTCACTCTTCTTGCCACAGAGCAATCCTGTCAAGCTGACTTGTCATCCTCTTCTGCAGGACAGGGTAACCTTTCCCCAGTCCCTGGATAAATACACACTGCACCAGGCTGACATCTGAGCTCCTATATCCACAGTGCAATGGTATTAACGTGCCTACGGGGCTGCCCCTGACTGTTTTAGGAAGGACCTATAATAGTTATCTCATCTTAATATTCCTTTGGTTCCGGTTTTTTCTTTCCAGAAAAAGAGCATGACAGATAGTAACAAGGATACAAAAAAACTGTATAAGCCATAACCATTTCATAAATATTTCCATTATAAATATTCCTTATTTGGTCCCCAAAACAGTAACCCTTCTCTACTTCCACAGAGATTTTTGTCCATGAAGTTTACCAAGTTTCACCACAACTTACAGGCATTATAATCTTATTTTCCTACATTCTATTATGCAACAATGCATAAACCAAGAATAAACTACACAGGTACTATAGCAGAACTGAGTATTGTTCAGAAAAAGGCCAGATAAGTCCACGGATAAGTAAAGGATGTATATTGGGGAAGGCTGAGCAAGAGGAAGGGAAAGTGGGTGGGCTCTTAGTCAGGTGGCTAAAGCCCCCAAATCGTCATGCTGGTGAGATACTATGAGAAGAGGAAAATTCATCACTTGTCAGATCCAGCACTGCATTTTCATTGTCAGATTTTTTAATTTCTTTTTTCTGTATGAAAAGATGTAGATAAAGAACATGACTATTCTTCTTTAAATTTATCATTTTTAAAAATATTCTGGCTAGGCTCAGTGGCTCAGCCTATAATCCCAGCACTTTGGGAGGCCAAGGCGAGTAGATTGCCTGAACCCGTGGGTTCGAGACCAGCCTGGGCAACTTGGCAAGACCTCATCTCTACAATAAATAAATAAATAAGTAAAATTAGCTGGGTGTGGTAGCACACACCTGTAGTTCTGGCTACTTGGAAGGCTGAGGCTGAAGGATTGCTGGAGCCCAGCTCACAGCTGGGGTGGCTGTGAGCGTGCCACTGCACTCCAGCCTGGGCAACAGAGTGAGACTCCAACTCAAAAAAAAACAAAGTTCATGTTTTTTCTCCTAAAATAACACTGCTCTGGAAGTCAACAGGAAGTCAACAGAATTTACAAAACCAAAAATCATTTTCAGTGAAATTGTGGGACACAGCTTCTGTGTATCGCTGAACAGACCTCTCTCAGTGGTGTCAAACCGCCACCATTTTATTACTTGTATGCTTGTAATATTCTGGCTCAGGAATGTGGGCAGGACACAGCAAGAATGATCCGCCTAGCTGGGGTCAGTCCAAAGGCCAGAGATGGCTGGAACAGAGTCACAAAGGCCGTACGTCTAAAGTCTCAGTTCTGGTTGTCATTGGGTGCCTCAGTTTCCCCACGTTAAGTTGCACAGGTCTGGAATGACCAAGATGTTTTTTCATATGTCTGATGCTTTGGATGGGAGAGCTGGAACAGCTTGGGCTGGCTGGGATCTCTTCCCTGTACTCTCTGCAGCCGCCCTCCATGGCAAGCATGGGCTTCCTCCCAGCTTGACACTCCCAGAGTAGCTGAACTTATAACACAGCAGCTGGCTTCCTCCAGAAAGAGTATTCCAAGAGGAAAGAACTGGCAGCTGCCAGTCTCTTTGGGCCATAGGTAAGAGTCATCCCTGCCATCGCCTAATGATGGAAGCTGTGTCAGGGTCCACCCAGGTTCAAGGGAGAGAGACACAGATCCCCACATCTCAGTGGAAGAAATATGAGAGCATATGTGGCCATCTTTAATCTGCCACAAAGAGGCACCTGCATTTCATTTTTTTCATCTAATATCATGTGTATAACCAGAGGATAATTTGCATAGGAGTAAAATAACCATTCCCAAAGTAACTTCAACATACACATACTTAGCAATTGACAAGAAGTACTAAAAAGATCCTGTACACAAACACTTCTTGTCACCACGTTGCGTTCTTGCCATCTAAGGGTAAGACACAATGGCACCATTCATCAGAGAAGTTGAACATGAACGATGCAAGGAGCTCAAACTCAAGGAAGAATCATACTCATTGTCCAAAGTTTCTACAAATGGGAACCTGGTCTCTCCAGCAATTTCTAGTTTTCTCCAACAAACCAGTCACACGGACAGACAGTTTTAAACTCTGAGATACAGAATGGGAATATATATTTATTCTATGGTATAAATTTAAGTATGTGTTGGTTGGTGTTTTTAGTGAAAGAAGAAAACTACAAATAGGTCATAATTAATAACAAAAATGATACAGGCCAGGTGCAATGGCTCACGCCTATAATCCCAGCACTTTGGGAGACCGAGGTGAGAGGATTGCCTGGGCTCTTGGGTTTGAGAGCTGCCTGGGCAATTTGGTGAGACCTTATTATCTACAATAAATCAAAAAATTAGCTGGGTGTGATGGTGCATGCCTGTAGTTCCAGCTACTTGGTAGGCTGAGGCAGAAGGATCACCTGGTCGTGAGCATGACACTGCATTCTAGCCTGGGCAACACAGTGATACTTCAACTCAAAAAATATATGTATATATAAAATGATACATATGGACTATTGTAAAATTCACTTACTCAAGCCTTCCTTCCCAAACACTGAATCTCCTCCTCCCCACCAGTTCCATTGTTAACAGTTTCTTGATTCCTTCTAGAAAACAAAAAATTTAAAAGTTGCAGCCAGTGTGGTGGCTGATGCCTGTACTCCCAGCACTTTGGGAGGTCAAGGCAGGAGGACTGCTTGAGCCCAGAAGTTCAAGCCCAGCCTGGGCAAAATGGTAAGACCTCATCTCTACAAAAAACAGAAAAATTAGGTGGGCATGGTGACACACACTTCTAGTCCCAGCTACTTGGGAGGCTGAGATGGAAAGATCGCCTAAGCCCAGGAGGTTGAGGTTGGAGTGTGCCATGATTACATTACTGCACTCCAGCCTGGGATCAAAAAAAAAAAAGTTGCTTAGTTTATGCCTGCATACATATTGTTTTCTATGTAGCATAAGGGATCACAATAGAGATATGGTTCCACACCTAAATTTTTAATTATCTATTTAAATATTAACTGAATCCCTACTAAAGAACATGGCAGTGTTCCAGACACTGGACATAAATGAGAAAGTGCAGTAATTTGTCTGGCAAGTTCCGGGAATACCAAATACGCCAGTATGACTGGGGCATAATAAGTGAGGGTATAAAAACCAAGTCTGACCAGTGAGTGGCATGAGATTTTTCAAATTTAATCCAGAGTGAGACAGGATACCGGTGTCTTGGAGATCGGTCCATGTTGATGTATTTTTCAGAGGTCCTCAAACTTTTAAAACAGGGGGCCAGTAACAAATTACCACAAACTCAGTGGTTGAAAACAACACATTTATGATTATTGTATTTTCTTCATGCTTTATATGAGAAGCTATCAATGGACCTCAACATTCCCATGGGTCAGGAGGCTAAGCACAGCTTAACTGGGTCCTCTGCTCAGATCCTTAACCCACAAAGCTGTACCCAAGGTGTCAGCTAAGCTGTGTGATGAAGGGTGGACCGGGGATGAATTTGCTTACAAGCGCATTCGAATTGTTGGCAGAATTCGTGTCCTTGCAGCAGCAGGAGTAAAAGCTGTGACTTTTTGCTGACTGTGGGTGGAGGCTACCCCAGTTCTCTATCACGTGGCCCTCTCCACAAACAGTTCACCCAGTTGTTCGCTTCTTCAAGGCCAATGGCAGAATTTGTCTCCCCAGTCTGCTAAGAGAAAGCCTTCTATAACAAAACATAACCTCCTCTACCATATCCTGCTGGTTAGAACCAAGTTATAGGTTCCACCTGCACACAAGAGCCAGTCTCACCGGAGGTCACCTTAGGGCATGTCTGCCACAATCAACATCAGTATTTACAAATCTACTCATTCTTTTTACCAAACTAAGAGTGCTTCTTCCTCTCACCGAAGGCTATTTGTTCTGACTTTTGCATTAAGAGACAATGTGGAAGTAAATACGCTCCATATTTTTGCAAAATTTTGAGAGACTATCTTTAGAGCATGCGGTAACAATAAAGATTACCTTCAAAGCTTAAGTATACTTTTTTCTTAAGAGATGGGGGTCTTGCTATGATGCCCAGGTTGGACTCAGACTCCTGGGCTCATGCAATCCTCCCGCCTCAGCCTCTTGAGTGGCTGGGACTACAGGCACACACTACCGTGCTCGGCTCTAAGTGCATTTTAAGCTCTGCTGGACACTGCCAAGCTTCTCAGAAAGGATGCTCCAATTCACACTCCCACCAGCAGTATGTCAAACCATTTATTTCCTCAAAGAGACCTCCCTCATGTCTCTTAGTGGAACTTTACAGCTTTCTTCATATAGGTGTTCTTCCTTTCTTGACTTAGGCTTACATTCAGACAATGGATCTTTCTGGAAGACACTGTTAGCAGAAGCTATTTTTTCCCACTGTACTTTCTGATTCTTGTATATAAGGAAGCTAGTCATTTTGGCATAACTTTTTAATTTTTTGAGTCAGAGTCTCACTCTGCCATCCAGGCTAAAGGGCAGTGGCAAGATCACAGCTCACTGCAGCCTCGACCTCCTGGGCTCAGGTGATCCTTCCGCCTCTACCTCCCAAGTAGCTGGGACTACAGACGTGCACTACCATGCTCGGTTCATTTTTTTTTTTTTTTTTTTTTTTGTAGAGACGAAGTCTCATTATGTTGCCCAGGCTGGTCTCGAATTCCTGGGCTCAAGCAATCCTCCCGCCTCAGCCTCTCAAAATGCTGGGATTACAAGCATGCGCCACCATGCCTGGCCTGTACTTTAGCTCTTAACTTAGTATTCCATTTACTTGTGGAAGTGTTTAAATTATTAATAACATGATTCACTATTACTAATTAATTATTGTCCTGGAAGTACTAGACAAGACTAGAGAGAAAAATAATAAGAGGTGGTATTTAAAAACTAGAAGGGGAAACCTTTGCACTATTTACAGATATGATTGTAGACATAGATAGAACTGAAAGGTCAAGGCTGCAGCAAGCTGTGATCATGCCACTGGCCTCCAGCCTGGGTGACAGAGTGAGATCACAACTCAAAAAAAAAAGTGCATATTTTAAAACATTTTTAGGAAGTAGCCAGAATTTCTGCACCACTGAAGGAGTATATTAAAAAGTAGTATAAATGTTGTCAAGTGCTTTTAGGGACCTGCTTAAAGACTTTTTCCTTTGGCTTAATAACGTGATATATTAAATTAACGTATTTCCATATCCTCAGACACTTTTATGGCTTAATATCCCTTTCAGGTATGAAACCAACTTAGAAATATTATAATATCAAACCCTACTGTTATTTGCTGATGTATTATTGAATAGTTCTACATAATATAAGTAAAACTGATCTACAACTTTCTTTCACAGACTTTGGCATTAGTGCCCTGCTGACACCATAGAAAAAATTTGAAACTTTTCTTCACTAGGCTGTGGGCCAGTTTAAATACCAGAGGATTTAACTGTTTTTTCCAAGCTTAAAAGGATTCACCGCTGAAAATATCTCACCTTGGTCCTTTTTGGAGAACGGATGACTGTTCTTTGAAAAGTTTCTCTGTTTATTTCACTGCCTTCATTCCAGTTTTCAAAATTCTGTACACTGCCTATCTATGATTATTTCCACATTTGTCTTTGTTTTTGTTTTGCAGAGATGAGGTCTCACTATGTTGCCCAGGCTGGTCTCGAACTCTTGGGATCAAGCAATTCTTCCACTTCGGCCTCCTAAAATGCTGGGATAATAGGCGTGCACCACCACGTCTAGCCTCACATCTGTTTTCATAGATGTGAACCTTCTCTCCTTTCGCCTTTTTTCTCGACTAGTCCCTGGTTTACCTGTTCTATTTTGTGCCCCCATCCCAATGAATGTAAGATATATACATGCTACACTTTTTTCTCTTTTCTAGTTCATTAATTTCAAATAACAAATGAGTATGGAGGAGATTTTATTCTTTTCTCCTATGTGGGGAGTGAGTCAATGCTTATTTCTTTCTTTCTGGCTTAGTTGTACTGTTACACTTAAAGTTATAAATGTATCTCAGAACGTAAGTTTCACCCTACTCTATACCTTTTTGACATGCTTGTTCTTGTAATTTTTTCCTATTCTATAATTGCTATGATTTCTACTTTGATTCATGAAAGTTTATAAACTTCCATGTCTGGAAATTTTTTGCTCCTATTTGAAATGCTGTTGTTAATTTATACATTTATGGTATTATGGATCAGAAAAGAGTGGGCTGTATTATGTCTTCCATTTGAAATTTGAGATTTCTCTTGGTGGCCAGAAATAGATACTCAAGACTCATCGACATTGTTCCGTTGTCTTCTAAATTGCTATACGAAAATATGAGGCAACTAGACATATCTCCTCAGTGGATTTTTCTTCTTCCTCAAAATCCAACATCTGACCCACGTCTGCTGTATGGACAATTCTGAACGACTTAGAATTCAGAATTGATGTTTTCTAAAATTTAGTGGACTCTTTGAACAGATTGTTATTCCTTTGTTTCAGAAAAAAAAATCGATCATTAAAATTATTTCTGTTCACTTACTTGATTCTATGCCCCCTTGATGATGCCTTCTAATGGGTCCCCTTTGTCCACCATGTCTTGCTTTTTTTCTCCTTTCATCAAAAGGGACTGTTTCACCAATGATGACACTTTGTTTCTTAACTTTTGGAGTCTATTCATTTCCATTTTGAATTTGTTTACTTGTTTTGAAATGTTGTTTTGTGTATCAGTTTTTTTAGGTCAGTAAGTTCCATTTAAAAAAAATTCTGTGTATTACAACTTTATTTTTGAACTCCCATTTTACTGAATAAACATTTAGTTCTTCTCTAGAGACAGATTTTAGCAGGTTCATTTCTTCTGTTCCTTAGTATTTCTTCCAAAATAGACTCTTGATCCACAGTTTACATTCTTCCCCCTCCTGCCTCAGTACCTTGGCGCATACTAATGTTTAAAACAGGCAGCTTTGTCAACACTTTCTGTTCACACCACTACAGTATAGGTGACATCACCTTGAGTCTCTTCCCATGTTTTGGATGTCTCTTTTGTTCTTCTATGTTCTACAGCTTTACCTGCCCAGTGTCCCGCAGCCTGAGAGATGAATGGTGGATCAGTCTGCTAGGGCTGCTGTGACTGAATACCACAGGCTGGGTGACTTCACAACAGAACTTTATTTTCTCACAGTTCTGGAGGCTGGAAATCCAAGGCCAAGGTGTCGGCAGGGCTGGTTTCTCCTGTGGCCTCTCTCTTTGGCCTGCAGGTGACTGCCTCCTCACTGTGTCCTCACGTGGCGCTTTCTCTGTGCACATGCAACTCTGGTATCTCTCTTCATATACAGACTCTAGTCCCGCTGAATGAGAGTCCCACCTTTACGACCCCATTTAACCGTAATGACTGCCCTAAAGATCCTACCTTCAAATACAGTTATACTAGAGACTAGGGCTTCAACATAGGAATTCGGGGGTCACAATTCAGAACTTAACAAATGAGTATGGAGGAGACAAGGATTCAGCCAAGCCTCATACAGCCCAGTCGTCGACCTCATCTCTATAGTTCTGCCAACATGCCCACTACTCAACAGAGGTCCCAGCCCTCCGGCTGTCACCAGGGAGTCTCATCCATAGGTGGCCAGTTCATCAACCACTTGCTGTCATTCCTGGGGCACAGATAAACAAGGTATGAGATGGTCATTTGGAGGCAATCACATGGGAAGTGATCACAGTAGGAAACAAGACTTCTCCCTCTATCCTCAGGGTTCATTTCTCCCACCCTCCTCTCCTGAGGCGACTTAGTCCTCATTTTGTTTCCATCTCAATGTTTTGTGTTTGACTGACTGTCTGCTGATTGCTGGAGAGCACTGACTCTGGGGTGTTAGGACAGAGAGTTCCCAACCTGCCACACCCCAGCTATTCTGTCCTCTGAAAGGAGAGGAGGATGGTCAGAAGGAGCTTGTACCTTTGTGGAAGTTGCAAGTCTTTGCCCAAAGCTGCCCAAACCATCGCCTGCACCTCCCTCCAAAGGAGAGTTGTTTTCTCACACATCTGTCCCGTATTACTTCTGTGGAAGGTTGAGTTAGGAGTAAACAGAAATGGACCGTGCAAATTTTTAGAAATTTCAGTCAGTGGTCTCTAGCCTTTTTCTCCATTCGACTGATGCCAGGGTATTTTTTTTTTTTCTTTTAACTTATTACTGGTTTATAGCATAAGATTTAGAGATCTGTCTTTATTCTGCCATCTTAAATAATGTGCGTGAGATACCTGTTTTAGATAATGAGCAAACAAGAAATAATACTTATAAATACATAAGAAAAAGTAATATCTTCTGGGTGCAATGGCTGATACCTATAATCCTAGCACTTTGGGAAGCCAAGGCAGGAAGATTGCTTGAGCCCAGGAATTGGAGACTAGCCTGGGCAACATAGCAAGACCTCACTTCTACAAAAAAAAAATTTTTTTTTAATTAGCCAAGCATGATGCCATGCCCCTGTAGTCCCAGTTACTCAGGAGGCTGAGGAGGGAGGATTGTCTGAGCACAGGAGGTCAAGGTTGCAGTAAGCCATGACTGCCCTACTGCACTCCAGCCTGGGTGACACTCTGACTCAAAAAATAAAAAAGACAGAAAGAAAAAGAAATATGCTATAGATTGTGGAAACCTGTAACTGGATAAACTTTACTACTGCTCCCAAGCTCCACACTGTGTGTAAGTGGGCCACAAGCTCTTATTAAATTATTTTAATATAACTCTAGTTCTTTCCACCTAGAGCAGGGGTTCCTAACCAAGGTCTATTTGTAGGCATTGGAGTTACTGTGTGCTCTTAAATCATATATAAATAGTGTATATGCACTGGTATGTTTTCTGAAAGTGGAACTATTATCTTTCATCGAATCCTCAAAGGGGTGTGCAACATAAAGCTGTTAAGAATCACTGACCTAGTCATAAATGGGAAGGCTGCCAAGGTTGAAAAACAGTGGACAATGAGAAACATTTTATAACAGCTTGGATCCATCCAAATAATAAAGCCAAGTAAAAGAGTTTTCTTTAAGTTACATGGAATGTAGATGAAAACACAAATGACTTCCAAAAAAGTTAGACTGTGGATGCATCTGTGGCCCTGGAAACAGTCCCGCAGGAACCAGGGAATTACGTGCAAGAAACAATTCTCACTCTGAGGACCTTTCCACATCGATCCATCAATAAGCACAGCACATTAAGCACAAATGACCCAATTCCTTCATGAAGTTATGAAAATGATGACTAATCCTCTTAGTGGTCCTTTCCCCACAATTCCACCTAAACAGAAACAACACTCCAGAGAAAGAGAGTGTTTGAAGCCCCCCTAGGAGAACGTTTCAACTCTTACTTATTGCTGAGGCAGGGAGAGACACACAATTGCCTAAAAAAGCAATAGCCCACAAATCAATTCATTTTTCAATACAGAAATAAAGCAAAGCTGATTTAGCAACAAATTAAAGAAAACAGGAGATCAATACTGAGAATCACATACTTGAGACTGTGATCCAGATTTTGTGTGACTTTCTGATGTGTGCTGTCCCTTTATGGGAGCATATACAGAATCACCATCATTCCAGAGGATTCTAAATCTTCCCCCATAACCCATTAATCCAACTACTTTAGAGATTTGGTCTGGCACAATCCAAGATCTGTAGCTCATGTGTACTTTTGGTAATTAAGAGTAAGTAATAATGATGGAAAACACCACACCAGCTGTGCAAGGATTATTAACTTTCTTGTGCACACAAGCAGGTATTGGCATGAGTGGCTCCAGCAACTATATAAAGCTCATGACTTTATGGAATCAAATACAGGGATTTCCTTTCTTACACCCACACATTCCAACAGAGACATACATAAGCACTTTTATGCAATTTAAACTTGGAGCCATCCATGCAGTAATGTTGACTGAAACACTATGCATCATTTAAGCTTAAAAAGAAAAAAACACAGTCTTGTTTTTCTTGGGACAGTAGAAAGACCACAAGGAACTTTCTAACTGTGTGGGTTAAATGCCTGAAATCGCTTTTGGAAGAAAGCAGGCTATAATGAATAAAGCAAGCTGTGTGACCTTAGATAAGTTAATTTCAGCTCTCCAAATGTAAGTTTCTTGCATTTATCGATAAACTGCAGGCACACCAATACTACCAAGCCTTTCAGAGTTGGCTGTGGATTTGTGGCTTGTAGGAACTAGAGCTTGTTAATGTTTGGGACATCAGGTGCTCAATGCGCCTTTGGTGCCTAACTTCCTCCCTAAGCAGACTAGAACGTGTAGGAAAAGGAACACTCGATCTTCAAGCCATGTTACTAGGTGTCTACCATATTGTAGCTATGCTGCTCTCTTTCTCACGAAATACTGGGCTTCTAGAAAGCAAGACATGCCTTTAAAAAAATCCACTTTGGGGGGCCAAGGTGAGAGGATTGTCTGAGCCCACAGGTTCGAGACCAGCCTGGGCAACGTGGTGAGACCTCATCTCTACAATAAATTTTTAAAAATTAGCTTGGCATGGTAGCCCACGCCTGTAGTTCCGTCACGGAAGGCTGAGGTGGAAGGACCGCTGGAGCCCAGCAGGTTGACAGTGGAGTGGCTGTGAGCATGCCACTGCACTCTAGCCTAGGCAACAGAGTGAGACTCCAACTAAAAAAAAAAAAAAATAGCCGGTGGCTCAGCCTGTAATCCCGCGCCTTTGGGAGGCTGAGGTGAGTGGATTGCCTGAGCCCGTGGGTTCGAGACCTCATCTCTACAATAAATCAAAAAATCAGCCGGGCGTGGTAGCGCATGCCTGTAGT
>NW_007252238.1:761452-780906 GCF_000164805.1 Carlito syrichta | reverse complement strand
GGCGACTGAGTGAGACTCCGACTCAAAAAATAAATAAATAAATATATATATATATATATATTGTGCCTATCCGTGTAGTATAATACATGTAGGAGCAGTTTACTAAATGTTGGTTAAATAAATGAATAACAACATAAAAGAAAGGATGCTAACTGCAAGTATCAGATAATTTAATTGTTATCATGAATAATTTCAGATATGTATACAAGTAAAGAGAATAATATGAACTCCTATGTACACATCACCTAGCTACATAATTACTAATGCATGACTAATCTTAATTTGTCTAACTCCCACCTTTAAGATTATTTTGAAGCAAATTCCATGGTAAGTGCATATTTTTAGGAGGTTTTGAGTGATTAGGCTTGACTCTACTTCTAGTCATATCTCTATCGTAACAAGAAACAATACGATACTGTGTAATCATCAAAAGAATGTATTGCAATCTGGCCAAGAGAGTACCTGTGACACACAAAAAAATAAAAGCCAAACTCTTCCCACAAATCACGATGGATTAGCAGATACTCTCAGTATGACTAGGTAGGATATCAAAAAAAAGAGATGATATTTCTAAAAATATCTGCATGAGAAAAAATAACTTTCTGATGGCTTGTGGGAGGAAGAAGACAGCACTAACATAGAATGGCAACCTTAATACCGACAGAAGGCTAAATATCATATTTTAAGCCTTTTTATAAAAAAAGGATTTTTTTAAAAGAGAAAAATCCAGAAGATAAATAGAGGAGGGAGCAGATCTAGGAAGGAGGGGGTGGTGAGTGTACCCCAGACACTACTAAGCCCAGATTGAGGAGAAAGGGGGAGTTTAACCAGAGGCAGAAGAGAAGGCAGGACAGACAAGGGAGCACCATGCTTTTCTAGAACACGTGGGAACCCAAAGACAGCACTCAATAGGGCTTCAGGGGGGGAAGGAGAAAGAAAGCTCACATAATGACTGGCTCTCCAGGGTCACTCTCAAGGAGGAATCAACCAACTGGAAAGTTACAACAAGGAGTGTTTTTGAGGGACTTTTCATCCCATGCCAAATTCATCCAGTGACAAAAGGCTGCGTGGCTTGTAATTTCCGTAACCCATGCTGACCACATTCTTCTAGATTCCCAGGCTCCTCAGTAAAGTTAATCACGCACTATTTCAACGTGCATGATTAACAAGATGCCCTTTAACCACAGAACGGAAGCTACTGCCACAGCCCAAGAAAAAAAGACTAGGAATCTCGATGACAGAGAGCTTCCTTGCAGAAGAAACAGAACCTCATCCACTCCCCCCTCAAGATCCTCACTGAAGCAGTTTAAAGATACCCTGTATGTGGAAAAGAGCCAACACGGCAGACCTGAGACAGCTATCCTTAGAAAGGCCTGTCTGCAAGGTCGGACCTTGGTTGGCATCGAAAAATTTGGCTGGTCAACAGTTCTTTAAACGGATATGAAACATTCCCTAAAAGGTTAAGATGCCTCCGATGTGCCCCAACTTTGTACAAAAATGTGCATGTGCAGGTGTTATGCTGAACACCCCCCTGCCTTCTGGGAATCTGGAATTTTGGTTAAACACTAGGCAAAGGATGCCCGTGTGACTATCTCCCAAAAAGCCTCGGGCAATTAGTCTCTAATGGGTTTCCCAGGACAGAAACATCACATACATTTCATTGCTGAAGGAAAAGTCAGCTCTGTGTGACCGCCTCCTGGGAGATGGCAGCCTGAGGCAGCCTGCATGTGAATCCCAGCACATCCCACCTGTCTTCTTCTCTTATGATCCAGCTGTGTAGCCTTTCTACAGGGCTGAAATAAATCTAGCTATGAGTGCTGCTATATGTGAGTCTCACGAGTCCTTCCAGTAAATTTCCAAACATGGGAGTGGTCTTGAGGACCTCTGACATACCCAGAGAAGCAGACACAAGACCCAATGGGAAGACTTCTATTTGGAGGAGCATTTGTAGAGGCCTATTTCATCAAGCAGCCATGCTGCCCACTCTGACTTTTAGTTATTGGGGAAACTGGAGGATTGGTGGAAGTCTGTCCGAACCAGAACTGTTATGTCTCAGTGTGCTTGGACTAAGACTGTTAGCCCTGAGGTCAGCCATTTTTTCCCCCTTGGGGAGGCAAAATTCATTAGTCAAAAGTTGAGTTAGTCAGATGTTAATGTTTCCCATTCCAAATATGCAGGAACTAAGATGTGTGCATATGGTGAACTATTGGTCGTCACTAACTCAATGCAGGAGTGGAGCTTCAGAATGCTTTTGATTTGGGGGAATTCAGAAGAATTCAAATAACATGAGGAGGGTACACTGTGAAGATCTAACTTCAAGGACAGAGATGCCTTCTTTCAACTGCCCTCCAATCAATTTCCTTATTATTACTCATTCAAGCAAAAGGTTGGATATCAGAGTATCTCAATATCATAGAAAGTGGGCAGCCTTCATTATTTAAGCAGAATGATTTTTAGTATGGACTCATACCTTTCCATGGCCCAACTGGGAGATTATAAGGTTTCTTTTTTTGTTGTTTTGAGTTGGAGTCTCACTCTGTCACCCAAGTTGGAGTGCAGTGGCATGCTCCTGGTTACCGCAGCCTCAACCTGCTGGGCTCCAGCAATCTTTCCACCTCAATCTTCCAAGTAGCTGGAACTACAGGTGCACACTACCACTGGCTAATTTTTTACTTATCACCAAGTTGCCCAGGCGGATCTCAAACTCACAGGCTCAGGCAATCCACTTGTCTTGCCCTCCCAAAGTGCTGGGACTACAGGCTGAGCCACCGAGCCCAGTCGATTATAAGGTTTCTTGGTGGCTGGGCCCAGGGAGGAAACAGGAACAATATAGCATCACTGATGGACTAATGACTAAGTGTGAGATGAGTGCCATCCTTACCTCCAGCCCTGTCAGTTCCCTCACAGAAGTGTGGAATGTCAGTCAACAGCAAAAGACAGGAAAGCCTTAGACTGAAGAAATGTTTCAAACCACAGCTTCTCATGCAGTTCTTGGTTTCTCCATGGTTCTAGGTTCCCAACTTGGGAGATCCCCCAAATTTCTGAAATTATATATACATTTTTTTCATGTATATATATAATACCCAACTTTCTGGAAACAGAACCCAAAGCTCTCATTAAATTTTTTAAGTGGGTCTCAGTGTAATAAAGCTCAGTAGAGGAAAGGAAAGGCTGTTCGATAGAGGAGTGGGCTTTCAAAAACTAACTGACCAAATGAGGGGCACATCAGAGCCCAACCAGCCGGAAGACAGGGAAGAACGCAGGGTATATCAGAACAAAGACCAAGATCTTTGAAAACAATGATCTAGTCAAAGAAATGTGCAAGATGGGAGAAAAGTTACTTCTGGTTTATACCTCGGGCTGAGAAGAGAAAACTGAAGAAGAGAGTTAAAGAAGTCCTAGTGGTAAAATTGTGGGAGTTGAGTAATAGGTTCAGGTTTGGGTGCCTTCAAAGGCCCAGTTTCCACCTAAAACTATGCTGGCCAGATACATACACTTCATCTGTTTTCCGAAGGACTGCCCTAAGTAGCAGCCAACTGCAAGGACACACAGGAGACACGTGAAGTAAATGAAACATAAACTAAACTGAGTGAAATCAAAGTCACTGAGTAAACTCTATTTCTGTAAATTAATTGATTGATCTGCAGGCACCTGACACTGCCTTTTCTCACACTGCCCGAAAGAGGATTTGGTTGCAACCAAAACGTTGCCAAGCGGATGTAAGTAAAAGGGGATTTATTAAAAGGAATCAGCAGGAAGTAGAAAGAGCTGGAACTCAAGACCGCCTTGAGTTAGTGTCATGAAATCATCAAGAGTCAAGGTGGCAAGTCTCTATCTCTAGCCTGGACTTCTCTCTTCTGAAGGGCTGTCGGGTCCTCCCCCAGTCACTGCCTTCTTCCTACGCCTGGCCTACCATCGGGGTGTCTTCGGCTCCATAGGCCAGGGGCAATCTCACAGGAACTGGCTCTGTTTCTTCACATCTTGATTCCAAAGTTCTAGTAGAGAAACTCTGACTTGGCCTAGATTCCAGTTTGACTCTTCATGTGTTCAGCCTGCATGTCATCAGTAGATTGAGAGAAGACAGACACCAAGTCTTAACCAACATGGCTAGAGGGGTCCATCTCCACATCGAGCAGTTCTCAGGAGTGCCGGGCTGAAATATTTGTACCAAATGACCAAGCGGCACTACAGATTAAGGAGGGACCCAGAGAGAGGTTAAAAAGGGTGAGCAGGTATGAGTTCAGAGTCTAGAAAAATACCTTTCTCCCAGTCCTGCCTATCTAGAAGTAGCAGGAAATGTTTCCAGAAAACAAACAAACAAACCTTTGTCTACGAGTATCCTAGTCTCATGCAAATGGTTATGTTTTTATTTTAGAAGCTTCAGAAGTATACATACCACATTAATACATAAACTTTTATCGTTCTTAAACTTTTTGCTAAAAGCAAAAATGTCAATACTCTTGCTTACAACTTAGAAAAATTATTTCTTTACATATTACCAAAGTGATACTTCATGTTTATCTTCTCCCACTTACACTATTTGGTATAATTTGACATGTTTGAAAATATATTTGAGACATCAAAATATTCTTTCTCAGTGATTTATCCAATCTACAATGATTCCATATCTGCTATGTCTGAGGATCAGTGCAGCCTATTAGTGACAGTGACAATGAGGACAAAAGCCTTCCACTTAAATCCCTTTAGAATGGAAGGAGCAGCAGTAGCATTTAGGGCCCAAGAATTCTACCTGTGAAGCCAGACAGGTCTGGGTCTAAATTCCCACTTACCAACTGACCGCAGGCAAATTCTTAACCTCACCTCAGTTTTCTCATTCACAAAGTGAGGATGGAAATAATGTCAACCTCACAGAGTTGCTGGGCAGGATGCTAAGTCATGACATCAAGCATTTAACAGAATGGGAGCATCTATTTAATGATAGGCATACTCGTATTATGTATTAGTCATATTGATGGTAATGAAGACGAGAGGAGGAGAGTGGTAACCACAGTATGGCTAAAGCCTTTAACGAAGGTGAAGCTGAGAGGCCTGATGCTGCCTGATGATTCTACATATCTTAGACTTGGGGGATCAAGAATATATACCATATTAATAGAAACTTTTATTAACCTTAATTTTAAAGTTTTTGCTCAAAGCATGTAGCTATCACAATACTCTTGCTTACAGTTTAGAAAAAGTATTTCTTAACATATTACCAGAAGTGATTCTTCAAATTTATCTCTTCCCATTTACATTATTCGGTATAATATTAGATTTCTGAGATAGCACACTGAAGCAACGAAGGCAGCCACTGAGAAGGGTTTGTCTTCCTGCTGTCACCCACTAGATGTGAAAATCAGTTAACCCCTTGGCTTTCTCAAAATACAAACAAATTATTACAGTCGTTTAGCATTTGGGGTCTGGGGAAAGCTCCCCAAACCCTGTAATTTATTTATAAAAAGTTTTGTATTGATTCTTACACATTTAAACCTCAGTCACCTTCAAACTACTCTCCATTTGATGCAATACACCTATCACGATGCTTAAAACACTGCTCAAAACAGTTTTTGAATCTGTCAATATTGATGCCTTTTAGCTTTCCTGCTGTTTTTTGTTTCACCTCTTCCACGTTGGCAAAATGTTTTCTTTTCCCTTTGAGGATTTTGTCAGTCAAAGAAACAAACAACAAAAAACGGTGTTTGGGGAAAGATCAGATGAATAGGGAGGGTGGGGCACCAGGAGGGGGTCATACTGTTTTTGTCAAAAACTGCTGAACACTCAGCACAGTCGCGCGATACGCTCAAAACACCCATCATAAATGGGCAAACGCACTGCAAGAAGCTCCAAAAAAAATTCACTGAAGCTGAATGCAGCCTCTCACAAAAATGCTGGCTGGTACACTGAAGCCAACAGGTTCCTAGAACACTTACCTAAGCAGGGGAAGCCTGTACTACAAGGGGCCCACCATTCAAAAGATAATTTGGGGTTTTGGGGGGGTCCTCCCACATAAACTGTGTATATTCCTATACACTTCATCAGTGTATCAGTGGAGACAGACAGACTGGGTTCAAATTCCAGCTCGACTGCCTTCCAGTTCTATGGCCTTGAGCAAGTTCATGACCCTCCATGAGCTTCATTTTTCTCACCTGTAAATAGCAGCAAGATACACAGATTAGCTCACTTCATCCTTGCAACCATTCCAACCAGCAGGTGTTCCCATTTTTTTCATTTCACAGATGAGGAAACTGATTATGAGGTTCAACAGGTCGCCGGAATCACTCAAAAGTCACACAACCTGGTGAAGCTGAGATTCCAACCCAAGGAATCTGACTTTAGAGCCCACTTTGCTATGTGAGGATATGCTGTCTATAAAGTGTTTCAATAAAACATCATAGAAGGAGCTGAGCCTAGTTCCTGGCACATAATCATCATCTATCAGTGTGAGCTGTTATAATTACTATGCTTCCCAATTGTATCTTGGGAGACATGAAAGCGACAGCTCTGAAGACTTTATTTTACAAAGAAAGAAATAGTGAGCACAAGGTCCAGGCAAAACACTGAGCCCAAATACGCTCTACACTGAACTCTCCTCTAAAGGAAAGGCATGTGACAGTGTCTTCTCTCCAATCCACCTACACACAGGCCAGCACACCCAACCTCTCATTCTTTGCTTCCTATCTTCCCTTCCAAGTACTCTTGATGTTGCTGGGAATGTAAACAACCTGCAAATGCTATGAAGAAATGGATCATGTTCTCCATGATCAGTTTTGATTCTGCAAAGCCTGACTGAATGCCAAGTTCTAAGCACTGAGCTGGGCTCCAAGGAGGTGTCTTTGCAGCTCTGCATCTCCAGACTCTTTGGTCGAAGATGTCAGAGTGGAGGACCTCCAAGGCCTGCTGGCTTTCTCCAGCTCCTCAGTCTCAGTGTGAACACATTCTCATTATTATAAATATTATGAACCTCCTATTGAATCAAAACTCACCTCCTGGCAAGTTCTGCTCACTCATCCTGAGCATGCTTTCTTAGATAACAAAGACGAAATCTCTTCACACTCTATATTGCAGTTCTTCCATTTTCTGGAAACTTCCCCAGGGCTGTGTCTATACTGAGCACTGAAGTGCTGCAGAAAGACTCTTGTCTCCCCAATTTTCTCTCATCAAACCACTCTGGTTCCATGAGAAAAAACAATCTGCTTCCACAGAGCCACATGACAGCACAAAGTAGAGGCTTCCTAGGCCCGTAACTACAGGAAAACAGCAGAATAGAGAAGACAATGCAATTATTATTCTCCTTCCCTCCTTAAAGGAGGGAGAAAGGATGACAAAGTTTCCTGTGCTTTTAAAGTCTCTTTTTAAACACTCCAGAAAACGCAAGGCCCTGCTGAGAAAAAAAACACATAACAGTAAAGTTTTCCTGGCAATGCCAAAGAAGCCAACATTTGTGAAAACTTGGGGGTGAAACTCCCTGAAAATATGTCAACTATTCTTGCCGCAGGGTTTTGACTTCTACACAGCACAGTCACTCCTCAAGCAGACACAAAGCTTCTGGAAACTTTGGAGCTTTATTGTTGTTGTTGTTGTTGTTTCAGACATTTATTTTTCTCTCACATGAAAACTGGTGCTGCCTAGCAACCCGTGCCAGCAAAGCTAAATCGAGAAGCATTTGAGGTTGGATTTTTTTAAGAGATTTTTTTTCCCATTAAACAACAAACATGCTCTAAGACTGGAAGATTTCTTGCACTTGATGGAAGATGGCCTGCATACTACTCACTTGGTCTCTTTTTCCATTAAAGGAGGACAGAGACAAATCAGCAGAAGAAGGCTAGGGTATATAACATTTTTGCAGCAATAGAAATGGAGTAGAGGGTGCTTCTTATCAAAAACAGTCCTCACACAGCAATTGCTATGACAAGAAGAAGTTGGGTCTGAATGGAGATCTGTCCATTCCACCAGCAAACCTGGGAGCAGGAGTATGTTCTGTAGTTTCAGCACAGACTAGCAGATACAGGCCAGAAAGTTGGGTGCAAGGTCAACAATAATAATAGAATGCAGTCTGATGCTCTGCCATGTGTGCATGTTATTCAGTATTCTGGTGATTACACTAGACACACTACTATGACTTGAATGTGTTCCCAAAGTTCATGTTTTAAAAACTTAATCCCCAATGCAACAGCATTGAGAGATGTGACCTTTAAGAGGTGCCGAGGTCATGATGGTTCTTCCCTTATGACTGGGTTCATGCTGTTATCTGGGGAGTGAGTTCATTATCGAGAGAATGGTTCCTTATAAAAGCATGTTTGGCAGCCAGAAAGCAGAACAAAATCATGTCTTTTGCAGCAACATGGATGCAACTGGAGACCATCATTCTAAGTGAACTACAGAAACAAAAGACTGAATACTGCATGTTCTAACTCATAATCGGGCTAAACAATGGGGATATGAGCACAAAGGTGGGAAGAACAAAAGGTGGTCACTGCTCAAGGTGGAGGGAGGGATAAGGACACACAACCACCCACTGGGTACCATGTCCACTACCAGGGGGAGAGGGCTCTCCAGAAGCCCAAATCTCACCTGTACCCCACAACTCTAGAATACAAGTTTAAGAAAAAGCAAACACGCCTGGCCCTCACTTGTGCATGTGCTCTCATGCCTTCCCACCTTCTGCCCTTGGGTGATGCGGCATGAAGGCCCTTACCAGATGTGGCCCCTCAACTTTGGACTTTCCAGCCCTCAGAACTACAAGAAATAAATCTCTGTTCCTGATAAATTAGCCAGTCTCTTGGCCAGGCATGGTGGCTCACATCTATAATCCCAGCACTTTGGGAGGCTGAGGTGGGAGGGTTATTTGAGGCTAGGAGTTGGAGACCAGACTGGGCAACATAGCAAGACCTCATCACTACAAAAAATTAAAAATTAGCTGAGCGTCGTGGTGCATGCCTGTAGTCCCAGCTACTTGGAAAGCTAAGGCAGAAGGATCACCTGAGCCCAAGAAATTGCGGCTGCAGTGAGCCATGATTGTGCCACTGCACTCCAGCCTGGGTGGCAGAGTGAGATCCCAACTCAAAAAACAACAACAACAAAAAATTAATAAGATATCCAGTCTCAGGTATTCTGTCAGAGCAGCACAATCCACATTAAGACAGACACCTGATGGGAAACATACACATCTTCCTTGCCTTTACTCTCTCCGGGTTCCTCTGTGACTGTCTACTCAAGGGCTTTGCAGCACATGTTGCAAACAGGGACCAATCAAAGTTTCCTGAAGGAACCTCTGAACGTGGGCAGGAATGATTCTCCCACCTCAGCATCCCAAAGCAGGAGGACATGGGCGCCAGTCTTTCCAACAAAGCATGATCATAACAAATAATCTCCATCTTCACACGAGAAAAATGTGACACAGACTACCAGAACCCCTGTTTCAAAGGCTAACATGCTTATTTGGACGAAGTTATAAGAATCTTCATCAAGAAAAAGTTTTATGTAAATGAAATGCAATTGTTCCCTGGCTCCCTGTTGTCCACAGAAACTGTAACCCATAAAGTCTAATGCTAGAAAAAAGACTCAGGATTTCCTGACCACCAGGGAACCAACGAAATGTCAGAGCACAGTGAAACATCACACAGAGCAGAGGTCAACCCAGAGCACCATGTTCTACATATCACACTGCAAACCCAATGAAAGCCCTCAACAAGATAAATATAATCTGGATCATAATTATATTATGATATGAAGTGATCTGGTTGAGAGTGCCATTATATTCCTAACTTCATGAAATGCCATTTTTTTCAGTATTAACATAAAGTAAGACAGATATTACAAGAAAATTACCCTGATATTAATGTGTTCTTTGCTGCTTCTCAAGGCTCTTCAGAACCTTCAAGGTCCTTGGGAAGAAGGGGGAAATTAAGTGGGACTCACGTTATAAACATAGTATTTCTTACGACATCAAATGGGCTCCGTCTGCACAGACCCTATGATCCCTGAGAGGGTTTGTTACCTGCTTCACTAAGTTCCCTTAAAGAGCTCCCCCACCCAGATATGAGCCAACAGGTCAATGGAACATGATGTAAAAGGCCAGAATGGCTCTGGTTCCACCCTTCCCTTTCATGTTTACTCTGGTTTTTCCTCCTGCTTTATTCTTCTGTCATATGAGCAAAACGCAAAGTAAATCAACACTCATTCCTGAACAGTCACTCATCTATCCCCTTGCAAGTTGACTTCAGCTCTGGTTCTCAACAGAAAGGCCACTCTTGAAGAAGCTCATACCACCTGCCAGTCCTCAAGCACACCCATCTCATGGGCAGCATCTGGCATCCTTGACCACATGTCCCTAGACAACCCTGACACTAGTGCTGACCTGGCCCTGACACTGGGCTTCTTCTGGCTCCTCTTGTCACTAACAGTAAAATCTTAGTGTTTTTCAAGGCTACTGTTATCTTCTGCTAGTGATGAAAAGCAAAGGCTTTGAGGTTGGACAATCGGTTCAAATCCAAGTGTTGTCACTTAATAGTTGTATGCCGGCTGGGTGCAGCAGCTCACACGTGCAACCCCAGCACTTTGGGAGGCCGAGGTGGGAGAATCATTTGAGCCCACGAGTTCAAGACCAGAATGGGCAAGATAGCAAGACTTCCATCTCTACAAAAAAAATCAAAATATGAGCAGGGTGTGGTGGCACACCACCGAAGTCCCAGCTACTCGGGAGGCTGAGGCAGAAGAATCACCTGACCCCTGGGTCAAAGCTGCTGGGAGCTATGATTGTGCCACTGCACTCCAGCCTGGGCAACAAAGTGACACCCCTTCCACCTTTAAAAAAAAAGTAATTTTGAAGCTGTATGGAGATACTATTACATATGCCATAGGAATTTTATATATATATATATTTATTTTATTTTATTTTATTTTCCCTTTTTTGAGTCAGTCTCACTCTGTCGCCCAGACTGGAGTGCAGAGGCTGCTCCCAGCCACCACAGCCTCGACCTGCTGGGCTCCGGCGATCTTTCTGCCTCAGCCTTCCAAGTAGCTGGAACTACAAGCACGCACTACCACACCTGGCTAGTTTTTTGATGTACTGTAGAGATGAGGTCTCACCAAGTTGCCCAGGTGGGTCTCAAACCCATGGGCTCAAGCAATCCACTCACCTCAACCTCCCAAAGCGCGGGATTACAGGCTGAGCCACTGAGTCTGGCAGGAATTTTATATTTTTAATATATATTTCAAGTGTATCGATACACACACACACTAGGATTCTGTAAAGCAAATACCTTAAATAGTTGACCAAAAGCATGTAACACCATGAGCATCCAATAAATACATTCTTATGCCTTTATACCTTGTATGGTACTTTCTATCCCTAAGTTCTCTCACAGGAGCGTCACATCTCCAACTGTCCACTGAGTTTATCTTTCCGAGCAGGCAGACAACTAAAATTCACCATGTTACCAACTGAACTCACCTTACTGATACCCAACTCATTTTTTTCCTTCCTTTTATTTATAACGCCAATGTTCTTTCAGGACTGAAGCCCTGTAATTCTTGTCTCTGAGATCGCCTACAAATCCAGTCCCCAGGTTTTGCCTATTCCATCTTGCAAATGATGCCATTCTCATTACCGGGCCCTTATTCTACACCACGTGACCTCTCTCATGGTCTTTTTTTTCCCTCCCTGCCTAGGTTGGAGTGCTGTGGCATGCTTACGGCTCACTGCAGCCTCCACCTGCTGGGTCCAGGCAATCTCCCACCTCAGCCTTCAAAGTAGCTGGAGCTACAGGTGTACACCACCATGTCAGGCTAATTTCTTTTTCTTTTTTTTGTAGAGATGAGGTCTCGCTACGTTGCCCATGCTGGTCTCAAACTGCTGGGCTCAAGCAATCCACTCACCCAGCCTCCCAAAGTGCTAGGATGATAGGAGTGAGCCACCATGGCTGGTCTTTTTTATTGCACCACTTTCTACTGCAAATCTTGCTATCAGATTAAATTTTCTGAAGCAGTTTAATTGAAAACCATGAGCAGTCCTGGTACCTATAAAATTAAATGCAAAAGTCCCAAAGCAGCATCCTCAACCTCCCACACCTGGCCCGAATCTCTTTCCAATGCCATCTCATGCCATTCGCCCATGTTCCAACAAGAGCTTTGTTCCCAGAACACAAACCTCCTCTCCGTGTTTCTCTGATTACATGATCTCCCATACCTGAAATGTCCTCTTAAAACATCTCCACCTGTTCAAAGCTGTATTCTAAAACGGATTCAAACCACCTACTCGGGAAACTTTCCAGATTCCCCCCAGTTGGATATAAACTCTCCTCTAAAGTTTCAGCTGCTTTTTCTTTCTCTGCCTCCCTCCCCCTCCTCTCTTCTTCCCCCTTTTCTCTCTTCTTTCTCTCTGTCTCTGTCTGTCTCTTTCTCTCTCTCTCTGAGAGCACTTGTTCTCTGCCATATCCTATAGCTACTTTTGGCCATTCCTTCTTTCCCCTACTGGACTCACTGTCTTTACTTCCCCCAAATCTCACACCAAGAATGACTCACAGCAGGCATTCAGAAAAAACAAACTCATAGAATTAATGCATAACAAGTATACTTTGTTAAGAACAGAACTTATGCAGAACTCACAAATGCTAAGGCACTACCCCAATTTGAAAACCCTTAGGAAGTTCACAGCACCCTTTTCCACCTGGGAAATACAATTTTCTGTTTCACAAGGGAAGACAGACTTTGATAATATTTTCGGCCCATGAACACTTCTTTTAAGACAACATCTTAATGTATCATATAATGCATTATATGAAGTTTTCTATAAAAGTGCATATGGATTTTGTAAAAATAGCAAAGAGGCTAAGAGAAATTGTGATCTCCAAAGCAGATTAATCAGGGGTCTTTTTCTAACTCCAACACTCATCTAGATCAATCTTGCTTTCATTATATGTTGAAGTTTCCCCTTCACTTTAGTGGCTTTAGAATCCTAAAGTCAACATTTTTGATATTCCTAGTGAGGAAAAATAAGTAACTTAGGGCCAAGTGTGGTGGCTCACACCTGTAATCCCAGCACTGTGGGAGGCCAAGGTGAGAGAATTGCCTGAACCCAGGAGTTCAAGATCAGCCTAGGCAATTATACCGAGACCTCATGGCTACAAACAGAAAGGTCACGGTTGTGGTGAGCTATGATTGTATCACTGCACTCTAGTCTGGGCAACAGAGTCTCACACACACACACACACACACACACACACACACACACACGTGACTCAGGAAGAGGAGAAGATGACTTATTCTCTTGTCATTTTCCCTCTGGTATATTCCCTTTCAGCGACACTAACAGGCATCTTCCTTCCCTCTCCCCTCCTCATTGCCCCATCCCTTACTGTCATTTTTCCTTTCTCACTGACTATTCTTTCCAACTTTTCCTATCCTTACTCCCTTTTTTTCTTCTTGTCCTCAAACATTTGCTAAGAAGGACTAGATCCTTTCCTCCCCACTTCAAAGTCAAACGTAAGATCCTGGGGGGTGGGGTGCATGTAGGTCAGCTGTCAGGGAACCCAGTGGCTAACACACAGGTCCATGAGAAGTGCTTCTGCACAACCGCCCTTGTCAACAGAAATCTTCTTCCTCCTGGTAGAGCCTGGACTCTGAAGAGAAGTCCAGCTGAGCAGGAACAAAGAGTTTGGATGAAGTTGGAGAGAACAGGAGGAAATGAAGTTCTCAGGACTGTTCACTAACCCAAATTGACAGTCCCTCACCCCCAAGTTCGCCACACAACCCTCTGCTTCCAAACCCAAACCCATCATGGAGAGAGGAATCTGCAACTCCATGTCCGCCTTCTCCCTTCTCAGCAGAAAGTCACAGCACTCGAATGAACATCAGTTGTGCAGTCGCAGCACTGTCAAGCCACAGAAAGAATGAGACGGGAAACTGAGAGCCTCTTCTCAGCTCTAGAAAGCTCGATCTCTGAAAGCAAGGCTGCTTTCGTTTGTTGGAACCATAATAACTGTCTCACCAATGCTGCCTGGAAACTCCTGGAAGATTTGTTAACACGGTGAAAGCCACACTATACTTCCCAGCAGCAAAATCATGTACTTAGCGGTCCACCTTCAAACCAGGGAAGAAAACAGGCAGCCACGGCATGGAATGGAGATCCTTCACCTACTGGCAAGTATTTTCACAAAACGTGGCATAAAAGTTCCCTAATTAGGGTTGAATCAATGATAGCTGAGTTACAATAACCTTGTTTCAAAGCTTGTAGTCTATTTCTCTTTCTAAAAATGAATAATAGCCATCTCATCATGATCTGTCAGAATGAGGTTTAATGAGTTTGATAGGACCATAAAAGAGGAGGCATAAATCCACCACCACTGACTACACAAAAGCTCCCAACGGCCCCCTAAAAGAACCTTCTTATAACCAAGCTGCTTTTACCATACTGGCAAAGAAAACCCCCAACAAGCATAACTTTTCCATGAGAACCAACATTAGCACAAGCCAGAACTGCTCTAGAAAACAGCACGTTCAACATGGACCCAAGAGACGCTCTTGCAAGGCTCTGTCCTGAGGGACTGTGCCTCTATTTCCCGTCTCCTTCCTCCAACCTCCTCAGAATGGATTGAATACAGAAATTCATTCAATAAATATTAACTGAACACCTAGTATGTACCAGGCATCAAGTGGACAAAGAGATCTCTGCTCAGTGATCTAGCAGGGAGAAACAGACACCAATTAAGAAAACAGGTTACATAGCAGGTTAGACCGGGACAAGTGTTATAGAATCCAGGCCCCAACACAGTCTCCGGGCCCATATTGGGACCTGTTCGCCATCAGAGGCTGTAATGGTTATCTGCACATCCAGCATCTACTGCATACTTGACATATAATGCTATCTCGATTTTTAAAACTCCTTCTGATAAACAAATGAGTTACCAAGCATCTTAAGTTTTTAAGCTCCCTATCTTAGAGACAGAAGTGAGAAACATTAGGTGCTAACCTACAAATGTCAGAAAGAAGAAAAAAATCTAGAAGTTCTTGAGAGTCTCTAAAGTGTGTGTGTGTGTGTGTGTGTGTGTGTGTTTGAGTTTGAGTATCACTCTGCTGCCCAGGCTGCAGTGCAATGGCACCATCATGGATCACCACAGTCTCAATCTCCTGCGCTCATGTGATCCTTCTGCCTCAGCCTCCCAAGCAGCTGGGACTACAGGTGCGCAACCACAATACCTGGCCATTTTATGTTTATTTGTTTGTTTTTAATGTAGAACAAGGCCTCATTATGTTACTTAGGCTACTCTTGAATTCCTGGGCTCAAGCAGTTCTCTGGCCTCAGTCTTCCTAAGTGCTGAGATTATAGGCGTGAGCCACCACAACCATCAGTATTTTTGAAAATCATGTTTTTCTTTGATTACAGAGCAAAAAACAAAAAGACAGTCACTTAAGAGTTACTAATTTTAAACCAGAGATTCTTAACCTAGAGTCTAAAGATTCAGACATGCTTGTGAACCCACTGAAATTGTTAGCATAATTAGGGAGAGAACAGAAGTCATGTGCGCTTATCTAAGGACAAGGTTAATAATTTTTGCCAGCTTCTTAGAGGTTTGTGATCTCAAAAATATTAAGAAGCACTGCCCTAAGGAATAAATGTTTTGGCTGGGTGCAGTGGCTCAAGCCTGTAATCCCAACACTTTGGGAGGCCGAGGTGAGAGGACTGCCTGAGCCCATGGGTTTGCGACCAATCTAGGCAACATGGTGAGACCTCCTCTCTACAATAAATCAAAAAATTAGCCGGGTGTGGTAGTGTGCACCTGTAGTTCCAACTACTTGGAAGGCTGAGGCAGAAGGATCGTGGGAGCCCGGCAGGTCGACACTGGTGTGGCCGTGAGCATGCCACTGTACTCCAGCCTAAGCGATGGAGGGAGACTCCAACTCAAAAAAAAGAAAAAGAATAAATGTTTTGTAAAAATTGGCTGGGTACAGTGGCTCACACCTGTAATCCCAGCACTTTGGGAGGCCAAGGTGGGAAGATCACTTGAGCCCAAGAGTATAAGACCAGCCTATACAGTATAGCAAAATCCTGTCTTTATATATATATATATATATATATATATATATATATATATATATATTTAACTATATTTATGTCCTTATTAATAGCAAAGATATCCTTTTTAACACTAAGTCAGCATGTTCATATTTTTTTAATAGGTGGAAGCTTTATATTGAGAACAGTAGGCAGACAAGGTAGTCTGTTGGAAGGTAGGCTTTTGGAACGCAGCACTCCAGAAACAACCTGAAACTTTTTCTTCCTTATGTCCCCCACCAACCATCTCCATCCCTACTTGTACACAAAGGCCAGCTAAGCTGTTTGAATAGTATACCAGCTCCTTCAAATTCTGACTCCAAACTCAAACTGCCATGGGTTAGACCTAACATCAGCAAAAGTCATACTCAGGTCTTGTTTTAACTATTATGAATAAAAACCTCTCAAATGTTACCAGAACCACCAAGTTCCAGAAATTGAGGAGGAAAGAACAGTAGCTGGGGAAAGAGATCGCAAATGGCAACAGCGAACAGTACTTATTTCTAGTGTTTAGCATGTTGCATGTATGGTGAGAAGAAAGAGTACATTAAAGCAGTTTCAGATCACCTCCGATATGAAACCATTTCTTCTTTTACCTCCACAAACTGTCTCATACCTACTTGTAAATGAAGGCCTGCTAAACTGTTTGAATAGACACCAGCCCCTTCAGATTCAGGGTCCAAACACAAGCTGCCAAGGGTCAGACTCAACCAGCAAAAGTCACACTCCAAAGTCACACTCCTAATTCAAGCCAAGCTCAATCTTATCCACCAGCCCCTTAGACAGGAATGTGGACCCTTCCCGTTCATCCCCTTCCTTAGTACTGCCTGGACCTCAAGGGCTTTACCCTTCCCCAGCTTCGCCTTCTTTACTTGCCATTCATGACAGCTGGGTGCAACCAGGAAGACGCTAGGCAAGGAGGGAGACCTTCCCAAGCAGAGCAAATAGAGGCTGGCCCTGGCCCCTGGGTCTCAGCAGAGCCTGGCTCCCAGCCCCACTCTAAATGAGCTCATGGTCCTCTGGCCCCATCTTACTTCCTTTCAATTTTATTTGCCTTTTTTTCTCTCTCTCTCTCTTTTTTTGAGTCAAGGTCTCACTCTTGTCCAGGCAGGAGTCCAGTGGCAACATCACGGCTCACAGCAGCCTCAACCTTCTGGGCTCAGGAGATCCTTTTGCCTCAGCCTCCTGAGTAGCTGAGACTTCCAAAGTGCACCACCACGGCTGGCTCATTTTTTTATTTTTTGCAGAGATGAGGTCTCTCTATGTTGCCTAGGTTAGTCCCAAACTCCTGGCCTCAAGCAATCCTCTCACCTTGGCCTCCCAAAGTGCTGGGATTACAGGCATGAGCCACCACTTTTCCACTGAAAATTATCTCTTTATCTGAGATTTTCTCTCTCTCTCTCTCATTGTCAATCACTAACTTGATCAAGATTGCTGTGACACATATAATCTGAGTAAGAAATCCAAAGACAGTTGACCAGGCTCAGTGGCTCAACCTGTAATCCCAGCAATTTGGAAGACCAAGGCAAGTGAATTGCCTGAGCCTGTGGATTCGAGACCAGTTCAGGAACTTGGCAAGGCCTCATCTCTACAATAAATGAAAAAAAAATTAGCAAGACATGGTAGCGCGAGCCTATAGTGCCAGCTACTTGGAAGGCTGAAGCAGAAGGATCGCCTAAGCCCAGTGGGTTGATGCTGGGGTGGTCGTGAGCGTGCCACTGCACTCCAACCTGGGCGACGGAGTGACACTCCAACTCAAAAAAAAAAAGAAGAAGAAATGCAAAGACAGGAATGAAAGCAACAAAAAATCCTCAACAGTTCACAACTACCTTGTCAATATTCACTTGCATCTGGATTAAAATGTGTCTTCATTCAACCAGTGAGATAACAGATGACCAGGTAAGGCTCAGATTCATGGAACTCCAGCAAAGACAAGCTCAATGAGAACCTCTCAGAACCGAGCTCATCGTTGCAATAACAAAACCATTTTTGAAAAAAGAGAGAGAGAAATGAAATCTAAGAGGATAATAAAACAAAATCTACAAGCATTACCTGGTGACAAGCCAAACACAGAAGAAGTCTCTTAAGAAAAAACAGAAAGAATTTTACCTTTTCATGGTTTTCAATTAAGATTTCCACGACAATATTCTGGAACTTCAGGTCCATGATGGCAGCGACAGTCTCTTCCTGTGGCCTCATCAGGGTTGGTCCAAACACCACTCCCAAATTTGTCACGGTCATCAGGTTCTGCTTGGAGTGATTTGAAACACTGAAATTGACAAGGGGGAGAGGGAGGAGTCTCTGTTTAATCCGAGGAGCACCAAGTGTGGGATGCACAGCATTCTGCAACTCTGCCCTTCCTAAGAAGCAAGGAGTCAAGAGACTCAATCGTCCTCAACTTCGGTCTCTAAAATCACCAGAGCTGGCAAGACCTTGGGTGCCAAGGCCCTGCTGCCCTTCCACTTCTCTCTGATGCTCTACTCCCACCACAATGGCTGTCTTAATGATTCCATATGCCATTGGCCCTCCACATCCTCAAGGGATTGGTTCCAGGATCCCTGCAGATACCAAATCTGCAGATGCTCAAGTTCAGCGGTCGCGGCGGGGGAACCCACAGATAGAAAAAGGCAGCGCAGCCAGGCGCGGTGGCTCACACCTGTAATCCCAGCACCTTGAGAGGCCGAGGTGAGAGGAATGCCTGAGTTCGGGGGTTCGAGACCAGCCAGGGCAACTTGGCGAGACCTTGACTCTACAATAAATCAAAAAATCAGCCAGGTGTGGTGGCAGGCACCTGTAGTTCCAGCTAATGGGAAGGTTGAGGCAGAAGGATTGCCTGAGCTCAGCAGGTTGAGACTGTGGTAGCCATGAGAGGGCCATGCACTCCAGTCTGGGCAACAGTGTAAGACTTCGACTCAAAAAAGAGAAAGAAAAAGGCACCCTCCATATCCGTGGGTTCTTCATCTTGGCAATACTGGATTTTCCATCAGCGGCTAGTTGAATCATGGACATAGAGCCCATGGATACAAAGGGACGACTGTAGATGCCAAACTTGTTTCCCCAAAAGCCTTCACTTACTGGTTCCCTCTTCTTAGAACACCCCTCTTTCCCCAGGTCATCACACCCTTGCTTCCAAGGACTACCAGACTGCACGGCACCTTTGTAAAAAATTAGCTTCACAACCATGCAGAGCATTGTGAGAGCATCCACACTCACTGCTTTAAGCCTAGTACCATTGTGCAGTGAACAACCTGACAACTGTTCTTAACAGTCCTGCCACTTAATTCAGATCTCAACTTAAAAATCTCATCCCCAGTCGGGCTTGGTGGCTCAGCCTGTAATCCCACGCTTTGGGAGGCTGAGGTGAGTGGATTGCCTGAGCCCGCGGGTTCAAGACCTACCTGGG
>NW_007252238.1:757908-761164 GCF_000164805.1 Carlito syrichta | reverse complement strand
CCGGCTACTCGGAAGGCTGAGGCGGAATGATCGCCGGAGCCCAGCAGGTCGAGGCTGCAGCAGCCGGGAGTGGACATTGCACTCCAGTCTGGGTAACAGAGTGAGACTCCAACTCAAAAAAACCCAAAAACTCATCCCCCAAGAGACTTTCCATTAATAACCCTCCTTATAGTCTCATACTCAACATGTATTCTCCATCTCCGTCTCTGCTTTGTGTTTTTGCCACTTATCATCTAAAACTATTTTATATTTTTAATTGTAATCTGTTTATCATCTTTCCCTCTAAGAAATCACGCTTTGTGAAGTAAGAACTTTGACAATCTTGTCCAACCCTGTATCACTGACACCTAAAAAAGACATTCACTAAATATTCGTTGGCCAAATGAATGAATGCCTATCCTAGCAGTAGGACCTTTGGCAAATCACAATATCTCTGGCTTTTCATTTGCTTTTTATGTAAAATAAAGGGTCTAAAACATAGTGGTCCTCAGCTTCCTCTTATCTCTAAAATTCTACACTTATAGTGATCTGAGAGGCATTTGTATTTGAAGGGCTAACATCACTGAATTATTCAAAGTAGCTTGCTTTGTAAAGAGGAAGAAAAGAATGGAGCCTATAAAATAACTACCCATTTCTGAATTAAGAAACTTACAGGACGTGTCCAAACATAGGGTTAGGTAAGTGTGAAGCCAGGCTAAATTTTCTATCACGCTTATAATCACATTTCCAGAACCTGTGTATGGGGCCATGTATAATATTCTCTTCTTTCCTTCAAATCAGACCCTGAGTTGCTGGCAGGAATGTTAAGCAAACAGTTACACAACTTCATGAGAGCATCATATTTCAACAGTCTTGTCCAAAGCACACACAATGAGTCTATAACCCGGCCTGCCCTCCAGGTGTGGTCCCTGGTTCTATGGATATAGCCCAGTTCCAACTTCTTGAATTCCAAGATCACTACCCAGCAACTACAGCAAAGTGAGGAAAGTGACAAGGGAGAAAAAGAGGCTTACTTTGTCAGGTGTTTCACCAAAATATCCAACATTTCTTTATTTTTCTCTGGCAGTTTGTGTACCAAGAAATGGATAGCATTAACACGAGATTCTGGGCTGCCGCTTTCTATAAAAGAGAGAGAAAAAAGTTAGTAGAGTATACAGAATCAAATATATTTCCCAAAACCAACAATGACAACAGCTCATCTGTTCAAGATTGTCAAACAGAGAATTTTTAAACATATTCTGCCACCTTTAAGAGGAAAAGCAATCTTTCCCCCTATTATTTTAATCTCCTCGCACCTCCTCGATGGGGTAGTCTCAGTGTGGCTGCAATTAGCACCTTCCCTCAGTTTGTGTTTAAGAAGAGATTACTGTCCCAGCCTCTCCTCATGCGTCCCATTTCAAGTCCACTCGTGGTTAACTTCATTGGGTCACAGCCCCACAATGGAAGGCAAGTACAACCTCAGCGAACAGGCTGTTTCCTGCTATGGGTTCAACTGCATTTTCTCATTCCCCCAAAAAACTATGTTGAAGTTCTAATCCTTAGTTCCTCAGAATGTGACTGTTGTACACTGTCCTTGTAATCTGCTATAATCAGGTATGGTAAGACATGCAACTAACAACCGTTGTGAAGGGACATGACAGGCCTTTTTGACTTACAGTGCCCTAGAAACAGCGCGGCACACACCACGTACAGCCACATGGGGAGGCAACAGGGCCAGACAAGAGGCAGAGGAAGGAGAAAGGAAGGAGAAAATGTGGGCACGAGGCTTTTCTGTGGTTTCTGCAGGAAGAAGTGAGTGGGGGAAGCAGCCTTAGTAGTGTCTGGTTGAAGTGGTGCTCCGGGCCCTAGGGCATAGGAGCTGTCCTCAGTTAGCTGATGCCTGGGCCTGGGGTGATCAGGGCCGAATGTTAGCCTGTAGTGTAAGAGCCCAGAGATGAGGCAAATGAGCAGGTAGGTAAGCGACTTTGGATTGAAAAGTTCCCATAGGAAAGCCCGCTGGGGTTTAATACCTTTAGAAATTGGCTAGCCTAGGGAGGGGCAGTCTCCCTGGGTCAGTAAGGCCCCAGATGTCAAAACATCAGAATAAAAAGGCATACTTCAGCTGTAGCCTTATTTGGAAATAGAACTGCTGTAGAGCTGGTTAAGATGAGAACATAAAGATGGTGGGCTGACCAGGTGCTGAGAATTCTGAGGTTCCTCGGAGGCCGAGGTAGAAGGATTGCTTGAACCTAGGAGTTCAAGACCAGCCTGGGCAACACAGCGAGACAAAAACATTAGCTGGGCATGGTGGTGCACACCTATAGTCCTAGCTACTCAGGAGGCTGAGGCAGGAGGGTTACCTGAGCCCAGGAGGCAGAGGCTGCAGTGAGCCGTGATCATGCCACTGTACTCCAGCTTGGACAACAGAGTGAGACTTCGACTCAAAAAAAAAAAATACAAAGAAGTAGGGTGGGAAACTTAATCCAATATAACTGTTGTCCTTATACAAAAATAAAGATGTAGAGGGAAGATGGCCATGTGAAGACAGCACAGGGGACAATGTCATGTGACAGTGGAGACAGAGACCAGAGTGGAAAATCTACACGCCAAGTGATGCTAAGGTCATCCTTAGGAACCTCAGAATTCTCAGAAACCACAAAGGAAGCAGCAAGAAATTTCCCTCCTTACAGCATTCAGAGGAGGCATGGCCTTCCTAACGCCTTGTCTTCAGACTTCCAGCCTCTACAGTTGTGACAGAATAAGTTCCTCTTATGTTTGTTTTTGTTTTGTTTTGTTTTGAGTTGCCCAGGCTGGAGCGCAGTGGCATGCTCACAGCCACCACAGCCTCAATCTGCTGCGTCAGGCAATCCTTCCACCTCAGCCTTCCAAGTAGCTGGAATTAAAGGCACACGCTACAATGCCCAGCTAATTTTTTTATTTACTGTAGAAGCGAGGTCTCACCAAGTTGCCAGGCTAGTCTCGAACCCCTGGGCTCAGGCAATCTTTTTGTCTCTTCCTCCCAAGTGCTGGGATTACAGGCATGAGTCACCATGCCTAGCCAGGCTCCTTTTGGGTCAAGCCACTCAGTGTGCAGTACCCTGTTACACCAGTCCTGGGAAACTAACACATTCCCTCTTAGACTTCAAAATGCGTTATCATCGTTGGCTCTTATTAATAACGTACACAACTTGCCTTCATTATGTTCTTTTTTTTTGAGTTGGAGTCTGTTGCCCAGACTGGAGTGCAGTGGCTGCTCCCGGCCACCGCAGCCTCAAAC
>NW_007252238.1:755740-757712 GCF_000164805.1 Carlito syrichta | reverse complement strand
ATCCACTCACCTCAGCCTCCCAAAGGCGCGGGATTACAGGCTGAGCGACCGAGCCCGGCCCATTATATTCTTGATTAGAAAATTATCAAATAAATCAATAAAATGTTCGTTCCCAAAGATTATGCTGGAGTTTTCAGGGGTGTCAGAAAGTGACTGGTGAGAATTAGGTGCTAGATTGACTCTAACAGAAGGAAAGGTTAGGACGGGCTTTGGAGGCTCCCAAAGAGGCGGCCGGGTAAGCTCAGGGAAAAGGCAGGACTCAAGGGTTGGGGGCACGTTCCAGATTCAGCAAAAAGCATAGGCCTGTGCAGAGACAGCACATAGAAGGGTAGCCCAAGGCCACCTTTGGCCCGCCAAGGCTGATGGGAAGAATTTGTCTCTACTCTGGGCTTCTAAACTTGTCACTGGAAGTGGCCGGCATGGTGGCATGTGCCTGAAGTCCCAGCTACTCGGAAGGCTGAGGTAGAAGAATTGTCTGAGCCCAGGAGGTCAGCTGTGATGAGCTGTGAAAGTGCCACTGCACTGCAGCCTGGACGACAGAGTGAAATCCAACTCAAAAAAAAAAAAAAAATCAGATATACTTTCTCCAAATTTAAGTCTGTTCATGTTGCTTCCTTGTAGCTGGGACTACAATCATGAGACATCACGCCTAGCTAATTTTTTTTTTTGGGTAGAAACTTGGTCTTGCTATGTTGCCCAGGCTGGTCTCGAATTCCTGGGCTCAAGAGATCCTCCCACTTCAGCCTCCCGAAGTGCTAGGATTACTGGCGTGCGCCACCATACCCAGCCTATACCGACATTTCTTGAAGAATGGATTAGAATGGGAAAAAGGGCAAGTTAGGAGGGAAAGCCTATTGAGCAAGAAATACTAAGGAAGGAAGGGGACACAAGTGGTAGAAGCACAAATAAGAAAGTAAAACAAAGAAGAACAGGTGCCCTTTGACGTAAAGCATGCTCCAACTAATAAACCCATCACGAAGTTGAAAAATTGTAAGTAGCCGGGCGCGGTGGCTCAAGCCTGTAATCCCAGCACTTTGGGAGGTCGAGGTGAGAGGATTGCCTGAGCCACGGGTTCGAGATCAGCTTGGGCAACATGGTGAGACCTCGTCTCTACAATATATCAAAAAATTAGCCGGGTGTAGTAGCGTGTACCTATAGTTCCGGCTACTTGGAAGTTTGAGGCAGAAGGATCACCAGAGCCCAGCAGGTCGACGCTGGGGTGACTGTGAGCGTGCCACTGCATTCCAGCCTGGGTGAAGGAGTGAGCCTCCAACTCAAAAAAAAAAAAAAAAAGGAAGAAAGAAAAGAAAAATTGTAAGTTGGGCCTGTCGCTACAGCCTAGAATCAGACATTAGGGTCACTGCTTTCCAGCAGAAGCTGAGTGGTCTTAAGGTAAGAACCTGACCTCTCTGTGCCTTAGTTTCCTCATCTGCAAAATGAAGATAACAATATCTCAAAAGCCATTAAGAGAATCAATACTCTAACACATGCAAGCACTTAGCCCCACTGGGGCACTGAGGAACACTCAATCACAGTTAGCCATTAGTACTGCTGTTATTTGTGTTACTATTATTATGTAAGAGCTACAATGTAAGAAGCATAATTGACAGGATTTAGCAGCAGGTAGGTCAGAAGGAGGAAGGCAAGGACGACCAGCGTTTCACGTCTGGGTTGTCTGCTCATACGACCAATACTACCACCAGACAGGAGGCAAAGCTAGTTTAGGAGGAAGATGATAGTGGAGGTGATGAATGGATGGCCAAGTGACTGGTACCCAGCAGGTGGCAGGAGACAACAGGAGGCTTTAGAGATCAAGGCTAGAAACATTCTCCAGAAGGTGTGACCTCCAGCACATAGCAAAGCTGCCCGGTTACTTCAGAAAATGGCGGGCACTGGGGGAACAGAACACCAAAGACATACAGAGGAGACGCCAACTCAAGGGCAAAGGCAAACAGGCAAAGCAAACAGGAGG